>NC_042966.1:44149395-44449395 GCF_901001165.1 Salmo trutta | reverse complement strand
TATGTTGTTTGGGGAAATATACAGATCACAAAAATCAGTGAATGGTGTTACATTGGACAATGTGGAATTGACAACTGGTGTCCCCCAAGGCTCTATTCTGGGTCCTGTGCTTTTCACCATTTATAGGCCAGTTTAGAAGGGGGATGAAAGACAGGTAGCCTAGTGGTTAGAGACCGGTAGCCTAGTGGTTAGAGACAGGTAGCCTAGTGGTTAGAGACAGGTAGCCTAGTGGTTAGAGACAGGTAGCCTAGTGGTTAGAGGCAGGTAGCCTCGTGGTTAGAGGCAGGTAGCCTCGTGGTTAGAGGCAGGTAGCCTCGTGGTTAGAGGCAGGTAGCCTCGTGGTTAGAGGCAGGTAGCCTAGTGGTTAGAGACAGGTAGCCTAGTGGTTAGAGACAGGTAGCCTAGTGGTTAGAGAGAGAGGTAGCCTAGTGGTTAGAGAGAGAGGTAGCCTAGTGGTTAGAGAGGCAGGTAGCCTAGTGGTTAGAGCGTTGGACTAGTAACCGGAAGGTTGCTAGCTCAAATCCCCTGGCTGACAAGGTATAAATCTGTCGTTCTGCCCCTGAACAAGACAGTTAACCCACTGTTCCTAGGCCGTCATTGTAAATAATAATTTGTTCTTAACTGACATGCCTAGTTAAACAGAATTAATATGGTCTAACTCTCCCATCAACATGGAGAAAGATCTCTCTGGCTTCAAAACCAATGTGTTAAGATATAAGCAGGAATAGGATGATGGTATGGGTCAGTAAGATGTAGGCAGAAGGTTATTGTTCGGGTCCATACTGGGGAAGTTGCGGCAGCCCCCAGCTGTGGAACCTTTCCTCCAGGCGCCTTCAAACTTGCTAAGAGACCAATTCTGGTACTCATCCTCTGAGAGGGTATCCGGTGTAAGGTTACAGATCTCCAGACGCGAGTACTGACTGAGGAAGTCTGAGAACGACATCCTGGAACAAAGATGCACGCACACACACACACACCATTAAAAAAAAAACATGACTAAAATAGATAGAACCATTAAAACATGCAGGGGTGCTCCTTATGGTAGTTCATGAAAAAGGAGAGGGAGTACAAGTCGGTCCGTTTTTACCAGAACTCTCCATCTTCAGATTTGTTGAGCAGTCTGGCCCGGTCTTCATCACTGACATGGTACCACTCTGAGGAGCTTGGAGAAACACACAAACACATTTCATAAGGAAAAAGAGCCCTCAACATTAATACCTTTAAAAAGGTTAAAAAAAAAAAATTACAAAAAATTAAATATCAAAATAGAGTGGGAAAGCGTTTGGACAATTAATAGACACTGCAGCACATAAACCATCCGTCTAGTCTAGAACCGGTGTCTATGCAGACCGGTGTGCCATAGCCAATCAGAGCGACAGTAGGCCTTTATGCAAATAAGCCATTTGCTACACGGACCTGTCATCATTCACTATGAACTGGACTGTGTGTTTACAGGCAGTAGGACCTGTCATCATTCACTATGAACTGGACTGTGTGTTTACAGGCAGTAGGACCTGTCATCATTCACTATGAACTAGACTGTGTGTTTACAGGCAGTAGGACCTGTCATCATTCACTATGAACTAGACTGTGTGTTTACAGGCAGTAGGACCTGTCATCATTCACTATGAACTGGACTGTGTGTTTACAGGCAGTAGGACCTGTCATCATTCACTATGAACTAGACTGTGTGTTTACAGGAAGTAGGACCTGTCATCATTCACTATGAACTGGACTGTGTGTTTACAGTAGGACCTGTCATCATTCACTATGAACTGGACTGTGTGTTAAAAGGCAGTAGGACCTGCCATCATTCACTATGAACTGGACTGTGTTTACAGTAGGACCTGCCATCATTCACTATGAACTGGACTGTGTGTTTACAGTAGGACCTGTCATCATTCACTATGAACTGGACTGTGTGTTTACAGTAGGACCTGCCATCATTCACTATGAACTGGACTGTGTGTTTACAGGCATTAGGACCTGCCATCATTCACTATGAACTGGACTGTGTGTTTACAGGCAGTAGGACCTGTCATCATTCACTATGAACTGGACTGTGTGTTTACAGTAGGACCTGTCATCATTCACTATGAACTGGACTGTGTGTTTACAGTAGGACCTGCCATCATTCACTATGAACTGGACTGTGTGTTTACAGGCAGTAGGGCCTGCCATCATTCACTATGAACTGGACTGTGTGTTTACAGGCAGTAGGGCCTGCCATCATTCACTATGAACTGGACTGTGTTTACAGGCAGTAGGACCTGTCATCATTCACTATGAACTGGACTGTGTGTTTACAGGAAGTAGGACCTGTCATCATTCACTATGAACTGGACTGTGTGTTTACAGGCAGTAGGACCTGCCATCATTCACTATGAACTGGACTGTGTGTTTACAGGCAGTAGGGCCTGCCATCATTCACTATGAACTGGACTGTGTTTACAGGCAGTAGGACCTGTCATCATTCACTATGAACTGGACTGTGTGTTTACAGGAAGTAGGACCTGTCATCATTCACTATGAACTGGACTGTGTGTTTACAGGCAGTAGGACCTGCCATCATTCACTATGAACTGGACTGTGTGTTTACAGGCAGTAGGACCTGTCATTATTCACTATGAACTGGACTGTGTGTTTTACAGGAAGTAGCAACAGCGTGACTTTAGATCATTAGAAAGGATTCTCCAAAATACACCTGAATGGATTTCTGCAAATATGTAAATACCAGGGAGTCTTTACTTTACAGTCCTGTTGATTAAACGACCATGAGCAGGTAGGCTCTCTCCCTCTCCCGGAGATCAACAACTAATGTTAGCCAGAGGGAGATGAGCTAAAATCTCATAAGGCAAGAGTCGATTTTTCAGCTTGTACTTGGCTGTCAAAATTGCACTGATAAACAATGGGGAAATAGTAGCCTGCCCGCCCCTTATGCAATCTGACTGCCAATACATGCTTGTCCCAACCCACGTTTTCACAACTGAATGGGCACCGCCTACCCACCTTTAATTAAATGTATTTGGCATCGATCAACAACTAAAAGAGATATGCATGCTAAGTGTGGATTTTTTTAAAAACCTTTATTTAACTAAGCAAGTCAGTTAAGAACAAATTCTTATTTACAATGGACAGCCTACACCGGCCAAACCTGGACGACGCTGGGCCAAATTGTGCGCCGCCCTATGGGACTCCCAATCACGGCCGGTTGTGAAACAGCCTGGAATCGAACCAGGGTGTCTGTAGTGACGCCTCTAGCACTGAGATGCAGTGCCTTAGACCACTGCACCACTCAGGAACACCGAGTTGAATGATAACAGTCATTCGAGTTCATCACAGCTAGCTAGCGAAGCGATTCACATTTCTTTCTAGCTAAGCAAATGACACTTGCATCTCTAAAAAAGTCAGCCACCATTCCAATGTCATCCTCCCAGCAGCTGCCTAGCTAGCTATCGTTAGGCTGCGTGTTTTTAGCTTTCTAAATAAATAGATACGCTAGCCTATTAGCCACGTGATGATTGACTTGTAATCACTGCCCTTGCTAATTTGATTGTATTGACCTTCCCAGCTTTCGTTAGACTTGTCTGTTTTTGTCCAAAAACATAGAGTAATTGAAACTGAAGCAGTGCATCCCGATTGGCTGGAGGCAGCCAACAATGTACCAGGCCAGCTGGGATTTACAACCCGATAGCAATATTTTTGGGACTACCAAGAAAATGTATTGGTGAATAACATTAACCAGGCATTGAACTGCATCAATGTTTTACCCTACATCATGGAATGTATGGTCAAATAGAACCTATTTTTAAAACCTCTTATAAAGTTGGTTTTGTACCATAAACCAGTAAATTGATATTTTTGACTGATATGATTGTCTGTTTCATATCTGCGAAGTAGTTAAAAACGCTGTCAGTTCTACTTTTTAAATGTCAATGAGTTGTCTCAGTCTTCAAAAGGTCAGCAACACCCACTCTCTGCTGGCTCTGTACCATACCATGCACGCCAGAGAGACAAAGCCCTCATTATTATGGAGCAATACAACCGAAGGTAGACTCTAGCAGGACTAGACTAGTCAATGGCACAGACTTGAGTAATCTTTACAATAACACTACAGCATTACAACATGCTAGCAAGTGGATTAGAGGAGGCAGGTAGACTAGTGGTTAGAGCGTTGGACTAGTAACCGAAAGGTTGCAAGATCGAATCCCCGAGCTGACAAGGTACAAATCTGTCATTCTGCCCCCTGAACAAGGCAGTTAACCCACTGTTCCTAGGCTATCATTGTAAATAATAATTTGTTCTTTAACTGACTTGCCTAGTTAAATAAATGTTAAATAAAAAAATATAAAAAATAGCAGTAATACAAACAAGAAGCTACAGTCTGGACACAGAAATGATCACAGCAAGTATTTCTATGGCAAACCAAACATCACAGAGCAGAGCCATACTGCCCTACCAAGCAAAAAGGAAGTAATGCTCATTTGGTCAAAAATGAGTTGTCATTTTGGCTACATTAAATACATGCTTAATCATGTGGACAAGTATCCTGCCTCTATTGTACTGTGTTTTTGGGAAAATGAGGGTCATGTTAGCAATAACTACATAAAGTTACTGTAAAATCAAGGTAAATTAAAAGCAATTTTTCTCCGTTCCACGCTATGAGCAGTTAGCAGAGCGGTGGTCCTCCATAGCAGAGCGGTGGTCCTCAGTTAGCAGAGCGGTGGTCCTCAGTTAGCAGAGCGGTGGTCGTCCGTAGCTCAGTTAGCAGAGCGGTGGTCCTCCGTAGCAGAGCGGTGGTCCGCTGTAGCTCAGTTAGCAGAGCGGTGGTCGTCCGTAGCTCAGTTAGCAGAGAGTTGGTCCTCCGTAGCTCAGTTAGCAGAGCGGTGGTCCTCCGTAGCTCAGTTAGCAGAGCGGTGGTCCTCCGTAGCAGAGCGGTGGTCCGCTGTAGCTCAGTTAGCAGAGCGGTGGTCCTCCGTAGCTCAGTTAGCAGAGCGGTGGTCCTCCGTAGCTCAGTTAGCAGAGCGGTGGTCCTCAGTTAGCAGAGTGGTGGTCCTCCGTAGCTCAGTTAGCAGAGCGGTGGTCCTCCGTATCTCAGTTAGCAGAGCGGTGGTCCTCCGTAGCAGAGCGGTGGTCCACCGTACCTCAGTTAGCAGACCGGTGGTCCTCCGTAGCTCAGTTAGCAGAGCGGTGGTCCTCTGTAGCTCAGTTAGCAGAGCGGTGGTCCTCCATAGCAGAGCGGTGGTCCTCCGTAGCTCAGTTAGCAGAGCGGTGGTCCTCAGTTAGCAGAGCGGTGGTCCTCCGTATCTCAGTTAGCAGAGCGGTGGCCCTCCGTAGCTCAGTTAGCAGAGCGGTGGTCCTCCGTATCTCAGTTAGCAGAGCGGTGGCCCTCCGTAGCTCAGTTAGCAGAGCGGTGGTCCTCCGTAGCTCAGTTAGCAGAGCGGTGGTCCTCCGTAGCTCAGTTAGCAGACCTGTGGTCCTCCGTAGCTCAGTTAGCAGACCTGTGGTCCTCCGTAGCTCAGTTAGCAGAGCGGTGGTCCTCAGTTAGCAGAGCGGTGGTCCTCCGTAGCCCAGTTAGCAGAGCGGTGGTCCTCCGTAGCTCAGTTAGCAGAGCGGTGGTCCTCAGTTACCAGAGCGGTGGTCCTCCGTAGCTCAGTTAGCAGAGCGGTGGTCCTCAGTTAGCAGAGCGGTGGTCCTCCGTAGCTCAGTTAGCAGAGCGGTGGTCCTCAGTTAGCAGAGCGGTGGTCCTCCGTAGCTCAGTTAGCAGAGCGGTGGTCCTCCGTAGCTCAGTTAGCAAAGCGGTGGTCCTCCGTAGCTCAGTTAGCAGAGCGGTGGTCCTCCATAGCTCAGTTAGCAGAGCGGTGATCCTCAGTTAGCAGAGCGGTGGTCCTCAGTTAGCAGAGCGGTGGTCCTCAGTTAGCAGAGCGGTGGTCCTCAGTTAGCAGAGCGGTGGTCCTCAGTTAGCAGAGCGGTGGTCCTCAGTTAGCAGACCTGTGGTCCTCAGTTAGCAGACCTGTGGTCCTCAGTTAGCAGACCTGTGGTCCTCAGTTAGCAGACCTGTGGTCCTCAGTTAGCAGACCTGTGGTCCTCAGTTAGCAGACCTGTGGTCCTCCGTAGCTCAGTTAGCAGAGCGGCGGTCCTCAGTTAGCAGACCTGTGGTCCTCAGTTAGCAGAGCTGTGGTCCTCTGTAGCTCAGTTAGCAGAGCTGTGGTCCTCTGTAGCTCAGTTAGCAGAGCTGTGGTCCTCTGTAGCTCAGTTAGCAGAGCTGTGGTCCTCTGTAGCTCAGTTAGCAGAGCTGTGGTCCTCCGTAGCTCAGTTAGCAGAGCATTGTGTTTGCAATGCTAGCATTGTGGGTTAGATTTCCAAGACTACCCATACTTAAACATGTATGCACGCATGACGAAGCGGCTTTGGATAAAAGTTCTGCTCTATAGCAAATACACACACACAAGTTCAAAAGTTTAGGGTCACTTAGAAATGTCCTTGTTTTTGAAAGAAAAATTTGCTTTTGGTCCATTAAAATAACATAAAATTGATCAGAAATACAGAGTAGACATTGTTAATGTTGTAAATGACGTAAATGACTATTGTAGCTGGAAACGGCTGATTTTTAATGGAATATCTACATAGGCGTACAGAGGCCCATTATCAGCAACCATCACTCCTGTGTTCCAATGGCACGTTGTGTTAGCTAATCCAAGTTTATAATTTTAAAAGGCTAATTGATCATTAGAAAAACCTTTTGCAATTATGTTAGCACAGCTGAAAACAGAGTTCCTCTGTCCAGTGTCTGTGTTCTTTTGCCCATCTTAATCTTTTATTTTTATTGGCCAGTCTGAGATATGGCTTTTTCTTTGCAACTCTGCCTAGAAGGCCAGCATCCCGGAGTTGCCTATTCAATGTTAATGTTGAGACTGGTGTTTTGTGGGTACTATTTAATGAAGCTGCCAGTTGAGGACTTGTGAGGTGTCTTTTTCTCAAACTAGACACTCTAATGTACTTGTCCTCTTGATCAGTTGTGCACCGGGGCCTCCCACTCCTCTTTCTATTCTGGTTAGAGCCAGTTTGCGCTGTTCTGTGAAGGGAGTAGTACACAGCGTTGTACGAGATCTTCAGTTTCTTGGCAATTTCTCGCATGGAATAGCCTTCATTTCTCAGAACAAGAATAGACTGATGAGTTTCAGAAGAAAGGTCTTTGTTTCTGGCCATTTTGAGCCTGTAATCGAACCCACAAATGCTGATAATCCAGATACTCAACTAGTCTAAAGAAGGCCAGTTTTATTGCTTCTTTAAAATCAGCACAACAGTTTTCAGCTGTTCTAACATAATTGCAAAAGGGTTTTCTAATGATCAATTAGCCTTTTAAAATTATAAACTTGGATTAGCTAACACAACGTGCCATTGGAACACAGGAGTGATGGTTGCTGATAATGGGCCTCTGTACGCCTATGTAGATATTCCATTAAAAATCAGACGTTTCCAGGTACAAGAGTCATTTACAACATTAACAATATCTACACTGTATTTTCTGATCAATTTGATGTTATTTTAAGCCCTAACAGCATCCGAGCAGGCCTAGGATAGGGCTTTACCCTAACAGCATCCCAGTAGGCCTAGGATAGGGCTTTACCCTAACAGCATCCCAGCAGGCCTAAGATAGGGCTTTACCCTAACAGCATTGCAGCAGGCCTAGGATAGGGCTTTACCCTAACAGCATCGCAGCAGGCCTAGGATAGGGCTTTACCCTAACAGCATCCCAGCAGGCCTAGGATAGGGCTTTACCCTAACAGCATCCCAGCAGGCCTAAGATAGGGTTTACTCACTTGTCGCTCCAGGCTCCAGTCCACTCCACCTGTCCCCAGGGGTTACGCAGCCTGACCAGCTGCAGTGAGTCTCCTCTGTACGACACCTAGACACGGGATCGGTTTGAGCGAGGCGAGGCAAAGAAACGAGAACCCTGAACATATAATGAAGTAGTTATATCTCACCAGTTCTGCTCCAGTCAGAGAGTAGGCGTGACCCCTCACCAGCTTACTAGACGTGATGGCCTCCGAGTCAGCTAGGTTACTGATCTGTAAAGAAGAACACAGAGTAACTCCTTTACACGGGTGGAACCTGGCCTATATGGATAGGGCCGAATGGAAATGTTTCCAACAGAAGAAATATACAAAAAATAAAAAACATCTGCATGACCATGGCAGCCACTGAAAGAGAGAAGACAGAGGAACTCTGACCATGGCAGCCACTGAAAGAGAGAAGACAGAGGAACTCCTTTACACTGAAAGAGAGAACACAGAGTAACTCTGACAATGGCAGCCACTGAAAGAGAGAAGACAGAGTAACTCCTTTACACTGAAAGAGAGAACACAGTAACTCTGACCATGGCAGCCACTGAAAGAGAGAAGACTTGTGATTATGGGGAAAGTATCAGACCAGGAAGGAAGAGGACCCAACAGAGCACCTGACAAGATTGAATCCAAACATCACACGGTTGATTTTATGTGCATTTTACATGTACTTTTCACAGCATTTGTCAATAACGAAATCTGAAAATACTCTGGATACATTCAGTAACATAAAGAATGTTAATTGAAATGTTGGAGTAGGTGCAAGATCGTTTTCCGATTACAATGGTTTTGAGTGAGAGGAAATAACTGGAGTCTCCAAGGTCACACACCTCTCCAAAGTGTTCACAGTTCCTTAGTCATTTCAATGCACTTTTATGCCTCAAGAAAAGAGCCTTCAACTATAAGGTACTTTGTGTTGATCTCTCCTAGCTGTGCCGTTGAGGAACTAGAGCAAGCACACTTTTGTCGTTTTTGTTTGGAACACAGCCCACACAATTACTATTGCTGTTTACGCAATCCCCCCAAAAAGTTTCCATTATAATTCTCAATCTGGGTCCGGTGGGCATCATTTGAAAGCTTATTCTATTGCCAACATGGCTAGCTAAGTTATAAACTATGATCTTACAGTGCTAGGCTTTTCACAACGCACTTCAGACAAACGGAGTCATGAGTGCATTCGATTGTGTGGTCCACTGCACATTTTCTTCACAACAAGACAAACATAGGCTCATTGTGTTCAGGACATGCCAGAGTATAAACACACGCCATCCTCATATCTGTGGATCACGCATAGGGATGATAAACCATACTGTAAATGACATGAGTTTAAATATGGAAATGTGAAGTGAACATTTGCTTGTATTTATTATAATCATCAATGTCTGATTTTTTCAAATTACATCGACTCCTCTGGATTTACAGCATTTCCCCTTCACTCAGACAACAACAAATGTTCAACAGTTTCCCAGTTAGCTGGAGGGATGAAGCGGCATCTTGTCACAGCACAGTGCTCTAGTTCAGAACAGCTGTCAGTCAAAACACATACAGAGCTGTGAAGTGGAGAAACTGAGCTCTGACTTCATGTATAGCATGTTACTCTACAGCCACTGGCGTTCCAATTTAGGTGCGTATTAATTACAGAATCTGCCATTTTCAACCTGTGTGTGTGTGTGTGTGTGTGTGTGTGTGTGTGTGTGTGTGTGTGTGTGTGTGTGTGTGTGTGTGTGTGTGTGTGTGTGTGTGTGTGTGTGTGTGTGTGTCGTACATCGATAGAGCAGCCTAGCAGGGAGCCTCTGCTCAGAGCTTTCCTGATGATCTTGAAGAGTTTTGGTCCAGCGTTCCTCAATTCATGGACCTCAGCGATGCCCCCGGTGAAGTCCTCAAAACCCTCAGTGGTAGAGCCTCCGGAGAGAGCCTCATAGCATCCATTCAGCCTGGGGAAGAGGAGAGAGAGAGAGAGAGAGTCACAGGGTCAGCAACAGTCCCTTGGAGCTGGTTTCAGGGTTAAGTGTCTTGCTCAAGGGTACAACTGCAGGACATGTTATACCTGGGAAACCAGCTGCCCTCCAGTTACCAATTCACTTTCAGCTCCCGGCACTAAATACAAACCGGAAACCCTATAGGCTACTGAAGGGTTTTCCAAACTCGGTCCTGCGGGCCCCCCGCTACGTTTTGGTTTATGCCCTGGCGCTACACAGCTGATTCAAATAACCAACTCATCATCAAGCTTTGATTATTTGAATCAGCTGGGGGGGGGGGGGGGGTCAGGCAGGACTGAGTTTGGGAAATCCTGGGCAACGGCACTGCAAAAATATCTGCCACCAGCTATCAATTCCACTTTTCAGATGATGTCCCTTACTTGGCGTAGGCCTTCTCCAGCAGGGCGCTCCAGAACTCAGAGTCCTCGGCTGAGTGGACGAACAGCAGCTCTCCAACTCTGGTGGGCAGCCGGTCATCAACCACCACGTCCACCCACTCACCAAACTGCCAGAACTGAAGAGGAACCACAACAAGAGCAAACACTGAACCCCCAGGGATCACACTATGCACAGATGGTTTGTGATCCCCGAATGTCTCTTTTTCATACAGTGAACGTTACGATTGCAGAGACGTATCAGCATGTCAACCAGGGTTGGGCTCAATTCAGAATGCCTCAAATTCCAACTCAGAATGCCTCAAATTCCAACTCAGAATGTTTGATTTGAAGTAAAGCAAATAGTATTGAATTCAGTGAAATTCAAATGCCTTTTCTATTCTATATTAGGTGTAGTCTTAACAAAATATACATATTGTATTAAAACATCAAACATGTTAAATCAAATGTTATTTGTCACATGCTTAGTAAACAACAGGTGTAAATTAACAAATGAAACACAGTACCTCAACAACGCAGAGAGAAATTTTTTGGGAGGGAAAATGTGAAAAAAATACACGATGAGTAACGATAACTTGTCTATATACACACGGGGTACCAGGACCAAGTCAATGTGCAGGGGTACATGGTAATTGAGGTAGACATGTACATATAGGTCAGGATAAAGTTACTAGGCAACAGGATAGATAATAAACAGTAGCAGCAGTGTATGTGATGAGTCAAAAAAGTGTCAATGCTGATGGTTAAATAGTTATATCAATAGCTACTCAGACTAACTATGTAGCAGTCTTATGGGTTGGGGTTAGAAGCTGTTCAGGGTCCTGTTAGTTCCCGACTTGGTGAACTGGTACCGCTTGCCGTGAGGTAGCAGAGAGAACAGTCTATGACTTGGGTGGTTGGAGTCTTTTTTTAGGGCCTTCCTGTGACACCACCTGGTATAGAGGTCCTGGATGGCAGGGAGCTGGGCTCCAGTGACGTATATACTACCCCCTGTAGCGCCTTACGGTCGGACACCAAACAGTGATACAGCCAGTCAGGATGCTCTCGATGGTGCAGCTGTAGAACTTTGAGGAATCTGAGGGCCCATGCGAAATCTTTTCAGCCTCTTGAGGGGGAAGAGAAGTTGTCATGCCCTCTTCACGAATGTGTGTAGACATTAGTTCCTTAGAGTTGTAGACACCGAGGAAGCTCTCGACCGGTTCCACAACAGCCTCATCGATGATCGGCCCTCCGTTTCCTGTAGTCCACGATCAGCTCCTTTGTCTTGCTGACGTTGAGGGAGAGGTTGTTGTCCTGGCACCGCATTGTCAGTTCTCTGACCTCCTCCCTGTAGGCTGTCTCACCACCATCGTGTCGTCTGCTATCTTCAGGGATGGTTGTGGATACGTGCACGGCCACTCAGTTGTGGGAACAGGGAGTACAGGAGGGGAACTAAGCAGGTATCCTTGAGGGGCCCCTGTGTTTAGGGTTAGCGTGGTGGATCGGTTGTTGCCTACCCTCACCACTTGGGGGGGCCGTCAGGAAGTCCAGGATCCAGTTGCAGGGGAGGTGTTCAGTCTCAGGGTCCTTAGCTTAGTGATGAGTTTGGAGGGCACTATGGTGTTGAAGGCTGAGCTGCAGTTAATGAACAGCGGAAAGTATTCAGACCCCTTGACTTTTTCCAGATTTTGTTACCTTACAACCTTATTAAAAAAAATGTACGAGAAAAATCCTCCATCAATCTACACACAATACCCCATAAGGACAACGCAAAAACAGCTTGACATGTGTGCGAATTTATAAAAATATATATATATTTTTTTAAATACGGAAATATCACATTTACATAAGTATTCAGACCCTTTACTCAGTACTTTGTTGAAACAACTTTGGCAGTGATTACAGCCTCGAGTCTTCTTGGGTATGACGCTACAAGCTTGGCACACCTGTATTTGGGGAGTTTCTCCCATTCTTCTCTGCAGATCCTCTCAAGCTCTGTCAGGTTGGATGGGGAGCATCACTGCACAGCTATTTTCAGGTCTCTCCAGAGATGTTTGATCGGGTTCAAGTCCAAGCTCTGGCTGGGCCACTCAAGGACATTCAGAGATTTGTCCCGAAGCCACTCCTGCGTTGTCTTGGCTGTGTTCTTAGGGTCGTTGCCCTGTTGGAAGGTGAACCTTCGTCCCAGTCTGAGGTCCTGAGCAGGTTTTCATCATGAATGAAAAACATCCCCACAGCATGATGCTGCCACCACCATGCGTCACTGTAGGGATGGTGCCAGGTTTCCTCCAGACGTGACACTTTGCATTCAGGCTAAAGAATTTAATCTTGGTTTAATCAGACCAGATAATATTGTTTCTCATGGTCTGAGAGTCCTTTAGGTGCCTTTTGGTAAACTCCAAGAGGGCTGTCATGTGTCTTTTACTGAGGAGTGACTTCCGTCTGGCCATTCCACCATAAACGCCTGATTGGTGGAATGCTGCAGAGATGGTTGTCCTTCTGGAAGGTTCTCCCATCTCCACAGAGGAACTCTGGAGATATATCAGAGTGACCATCAGGTTCTTGGACACCAATCTGAGCAAGGCCCTTCTCCCTCGATTGCTCAGTTTGGCCGGTTGGCCAGCTCTAGGAAGAGTCTTGGTGGTTCCAAACATCTTCCATTTAAGAATTCAAATCAAATTTATTTGTCACATACACATGGTTAGCAGATGTTAATGCGAGTGTAGCAAAATGCTTGTGCTTCTAGTTTCGACCATGCAGTAATATCTAACAAGTAATATAACCAAAAATTCACAAGAACTACCTTATACACACACAAGTGTAAAGGAATGAATACGAATATGTACGTAAAAATATATGGATGAGTGATGGCCGAACGGCATAGGCAAGATGCAGTAGATGGTATAGAGTACAGTATATACATATGAGATGAGCAATGCAGGGTATGAAAACATTATATAAAGTGACTAGTGATACATTTATTACATACAATTATTAATTATTAAGTGGCTTGAGATTTGAGTCTGTATGTTGGCAGCAGCCACTATGTTAGTGATGGCTGTTTAACAGTCTGATGGCCTTGAGATAGAAGCTGTTTTTCAGTCTCTCGGTCCCAGCTTTGATGCACCTGTACTGACCTCGCCTTCTGGATGTAAGCAGGGTGAACAGGCAGTGGCTCGGGTGGTTGTTGTCCTTGATGATCTTTTTGGCCTTCCTGTGACATCGGGTGGTGTAGGTGTCCTGGAGGGCAGGTAGTTTGCCCCCGGTGATGCCCTGGTGGTACCAGGCGGTGATACAGCCCGACAGGATGCTCTCGATTGTGTATCTGTAAAAGTTTGTGAGTGTTTTTGGTGACAAGCCAAATTTCTTCAGCCTCCTGAGGTTGAAGAGGCGCTGCTGCGCCTTCTTCACCACGCTGTCCGTGTGGGTGGACCATTTCAGTTTGTCTATGATGTGTACGCCGAGGAACTTAAAACTCTCCACCTTCTCCACTACTGTCCCGTCGATGTGGATGGGGGCTGCTCCCTCTGCTGTTTCCTGAAGTCCACGATCATCTCCTTTGTTTCGCTGATATTGAGTGAGAGGTTATTTTCCTGACACCACACTCCGAGGGCCCTCACCTCCTCCCTGTAGGCTCTCTCATGGGGGCGGCCCGTCAGGAAGTCCAGGACCCAGTTGCACAGGGGGGGGGGGGGGGGGGGTCGAGACCCAGGGTCTCGAGCTTAATGATGAGTTTGGAGGGTACTATGGTGTTAAATGTTGAGCTGTAGTCGATGAACAGCATTCTTACATTGGTATTCCTCTTGTCCAGATGGGTTAGGGCAGTGGGCAGTGTGATGGCGATTGCGTCGTCTGTGGACCTATTGGGTCGGTAAGCAAATTGGAGTGGGTCTAGGGTGTCAGGTAGGGTGGAGGTGATATGGTCCTTGACTCGTCTCTCAAAGCACTTCATGATGACGGAACTGAGTGCTACGGGGCAATAATAATTTTTAACAGTTACCTTTGCCTTGGGTACAGGAACAATGGTGGCCATCTTGAAGCATGTGGGAACAGCAGACGGGCGGTAGTCATTTAGCTCAGTTACCTTAGCTTTCTTGGAAGCCACTGTGTTCTTGGGGATCTTCAATACTACAGACATTGTTTGGTACCCTTCCCCCAGATCTGTGCCTCGACACAATCCTGTCTCGGAGCTCTACGGACAATTCCTTCAATGGCTTGGTTTTTGCTCTGACATGCACTGTCAACTGTGGGACCTTTATATAGACAGGTGTGTGCCTTTCCAAATCATGTCCAATCAATTGAATTTACCACAGGTGGACTCCGATCAAGTTGTAGAAACATCTCAAGGATGATCAATGGAAACAGGATGCACCTGAACTCAATTTAGAGTCTCATAGCAAAGGGTCTGAATACTTATGTAATACATTTGCAAAAATTTCGAAAACCTGTTTTCGATTTGTCATTATGGGTTATTGTGTGTGTAGATTGATGGGGGAAATGTTATTTAATCAATTTTAGAATAAGGCTGTAACGTAACAAAATGTGTTACGTTACAACTGTGTAAATGGTCAAGGAGTCTGAATAATTTCCAAATGCACAGTAGGTGTTCCTTTTGTCCAGATGGGAAAGGGCAGTGTGGAGCACAATAGAGATTGCGTCATCTGTGGATCTGTTGAGGCGATATGCGAATTGGAGTGGGTCCAGGGTGTCTGGGATGATGTGAGCCATGAGTGAGCTATGGGGCGATAGTCATTTAGACAGGTTACCATCGCTTCTTTAGGCACAGGGACTATGGTGGTCTACTTGAAACATGTAGGTTTTACAGACTGAGTCAGGGAGAGGTTGAAAATGTCAGTGAAGACACTTGCCAGCTGGTCAGTGCATGCTCTGAGTACATGTCCTGGCAATCCGTCTGGCCCTCCGGCTTTGTGAATGTTAACCTGTTTAAAAAGGTCTTACTCACATCAGCTATGGAGAGCGTGATCACACAGTTGTTTGGAACAGCTGGTGCTCCAATGCATAGTTCAGTGTTGTTAGCCTAGACGCGCGCATAGAAGGTATTTAGCTCGTCTGGTCACGTCACTGGACAGTTGGGTTACCCTTTGTAATCCGTGATAGTTTGCCACATCCGACGTTATATGCATGCATATAAAAATATTGCCAAAACAGATTCAGAACAAACTCTTAAAATGAATGATCAAGGAAAACAAAACCTGTACGCAAATATTTTATTATATTTCATTAATCACTTACATTTTGTTCAATATGGGGAAAAGACTGCATTTCCCAGAATGCATTAATTTAACCCTCAAGTTGACCCTGAGGCCTTAAAAAAAAAAAAAAAAAGAAGCCAAACAAATGAAATGATTGGTGGAAACATAATGGTCTATTCTAAGCAGGAAGGTAGAAAGATTAACGTTGTTTCCAAAGAAATTTGCTAGAATCTTTGGTATCTGGAAGTGTGACCAGTTAGATTAAAAGAAACTCATGTTCTGTGACTGAGTGGAATTTTCTTTGAATTACACCGAATACAATTCTACTTCCTGTCATTCAAACTCAAAATTCTAAACCCAATTTGAATTTCAACTTGAGTTTAATGGGATTTAACTCTGAATAGAGCACTACCCTGATGTCAACATGCCAATTTGTGTGTGTGCGTACATGTGTATGCAGGGGCGCAACGTTCACCCCCCCCCCCATATTCTGAAATTGCATTTTTGTCCCCCCCAGTTTTATCATTGTATTGTGATACAAAAAGCGGCGTTGGTGTGCTTTAGGACCACGCGGATGCCTCAGAGAGGTCGGGTAGGCTGTTTGGTGGTTTCAGCCGGCTAGATTTAGAACCGCTCGGACACCCCAGAGTGCGAACAGAGGCAGCTGTTTCTCTCTGAGTTGTAAAAGCAAGCAGAACATTAACTGGCTACTCTTTATTTAACTGATGTAGCTGGCAAGGTAACAGCGGTTTGATGTAACAGAAGAAAAAAAAAGTGATGAGCTAGTCGTGTAAGTGACATGTAACGTTAGCTAATGTTTCATCCCCTTCTCGACTGAAGTTCTGTCTAAAGTGAATGAACTAGCTAGCTACCTGCTAGCTGTTGTGCGTATGAAAATGCTTTGTAGCTTTTGTTTTGTCCCGTTACAACAGAAGTAAATTAACTTGGCTCGTTTTTGTAAAATAATGTATAATTAGAGCTAGCCAAAAGTTGGCTAAAGCTAGAAATTTTTGCCCCAATCACAGTCAGTATAGATATTTGGTGGATCTATAAAACTCACTCATCATTATTCACAATTCATTCAGGAATATCCGTAGGCATGGTAGCATCCACATTCATGTAGAAGTGTTTAGAAACGTGTTCTATTCTTATTTACAATATAAGTGTCCCCAAAATGACCCAAAAAGGGGAATATTAGATTGTGTAGAAATGCAGGAAGCTTTAGATGCCCCAAAAAATACCCCCAGACCCCCACCAGTTTATGTACCCCTCCCCTACTTCTAAAATCAAAGTTACGCCCGCTTGTGTGCGTGTGTGTGTGTGTGTGTGTACCTCAAAGTGAAAGATGCCAGCATAATCCTTGTCGAAGCTCTGTCCATTGGGAACCACCCGGGACAAAACCTGTTTGTTGAGGGTCAAAGAAGCTATAGCTGCTAACAGCCAGCAGTCACCTGGGAAAGAACAGGGAGTAGTTAGACAGCTAAAACAAACCTGGTTCTGGCCTAGGTTAAAACAGGGATTAGTTAGACAGCTAAAACAAACCTGGTTCTGGCCTAGGTTAAAACAGGGATTAGTTAGACAGCTAAAACAAACCTGGTTCTGGTCTAGGTTAAAACAGGGATTAGTTAGAAAGCTAAAACAAACCTGGTTCTGGTCTAGGTTAAAACAGGGATTAGTTAGACAGCTAAAACAAACCTGGTTCTGGCCTAGGTTAAAACAGGGATTAGTTAGACAGCTAAATCAAACCTGGTTCTGGCCTAGGTTAAAACAGGGATTAGTTAGACAGCTAAATCAAACCTGGTTCTGGCCTAGGTTAAAACAGGGATTAGTTAGACAGCTAAAACAAACCTGGTTCTGGCCTAGGTTAAAACAGAGATTAGTTAGACAGCTAAATCAAACCTGGTTCTGGCCTAGGTTAAAACAGGGATTAGTTAGACAGCTAAAACAAACCTGGTTCTGGCCTAGGTTAAAACAGGGATTAGTTAGACAGCTAAAACAAACCTGGTTCTGGCCTAGGTTAAAACAGGGATTAGTTAGACAGCTAAAACAAACCTGGTTCTGGCCTAGGTTAAAACAGGGATTAGTTAGACAGCTAAAACAAACCTGGTTCTGGCCTAGGTTAAAACAGGGATTAGTTAGACAGCTAAAATTAGTTTTTTTACACTAATTATTCCGATGATCCCTGCTCTCCACCCCGAGTGGAATTGAACCTGGTTGGTTATCTACCTTCAGATTCATGCAGGGTAGTAACATCCTGAGTTGGGATTATGATTCATTGTTTAGCTAGTTAGCTACATGTCTTAACAAAAGACTCCACTATGCAAGTAACCATTTTGGGTGCGTTTGTAAATTCAGTCTGGCCATCTACTCCGATTTCAGAGCTTGCTCGTCTGATTGTGCCAGAGCTCTGAAGAACTGATGAATTTACAAAACGATCAACCTTCATTGAATATGGACTGTGTCAGTAAACGTCGGCAAAAAAAAAAAAACGTAATTACAAATTGTTGCCAGCAGCACAGTTACAGTCACCAACTCGCTACCAATCACTGTAGAATAGTTCTATGGTGGCGGCGACCCGTCATTCAGGGCAGGTTGGGGACAACACACTGGAGATAACATGAAAACAGCCTAACCAGCTCTGCTAGTGTGAGTAATGAACAGTGAGCTGTTCTCTCATTATGTGTCTGGAAGTAACTAGCAGGTCAGATTGGGTGTTTGACTGCTGTTAGTACAGAATGTTCGGATCAACCCTTAAAAGAGATGGGTGGGGCTCAAGCTTAAGACGAGGTGAACGATGACAAAGAGCTTTCCAGTAGGTACCAAAACGTTCTAAAGGTCATTTTCTCAAAAATGAGTTTACAAGTTTATCAACATTCAAAGCAGAATTACTTCCCAAATTGTTTCCTCAACTGCAGTGTATGATATACCATTTTGTAGCTCTGAGTCTCTACTTTTATCCAATGTAAAAAAAAAAAACACACAATTTCAAATTTAGCTTCATAAGACCGGATCGAGCCGGTCGGTTACATATGTGACAAGTATTAATGCCAAAATAACAGGTCCAACCTGCCCTGAATGACGGGTCGCCACCACATAAAACTATTCTACAGTGATTGGTAGCGAGTCTCAGAACAGCACGTAGAGTTATAAACTCAGAGAGCAGTGTTGTGTTTCTATCTTTGATGCACATAATAATAGTTTGATGATCACATGGGGAAAAAAATAAAAAAATAAATTAAAAAAAAAAATAATTTTTAAATCGCAGGACTGGTTTTAGGTTTGATTTATTCACACCAAAAAAAAAAAAAAAAGTGAAAGAAAACAGTCCAGATTTTAAAAGAAAACTGGTAAAAACAGTGTGCAGCTGAGGTGAGGATATGAAAACCACAACACTAATGAAAGTTTTTAAAATATAAATATATATAATTGTTCAATCAGTTAAACAAAACATTAATTATAATAGTACATGATACATTCAGTAAACAAGAAAAAAAACATGATTGATTATGTGTGAGCGTTAATCTTCAGGGAGGGGATTATTGGGTAGTTTGGTTCATCAGGGGCGGCAGGTAGCCTAGTTAAATAAATAAAAATCAGACTGACCACCAGTCTTCATGGAGGGGATTATTGGGTAGTATGGTTCAGACTGACCCCCAGTCTTCATGGAGGGGATTATTGGGTAGTATGGTTCAGACTGACCCCCAGTCTTCATGGAGGGGATTATTGGGTAGTATGGTTCAGACTGACCCCCAGTCTTCATGGAGGGGATTATTGGGTAGTATGGTTCAGACTGACCCCCAGTCTTCATGGAGGGGATTATTGGGTAGTATGGTTCAGACTGACCCCCAGTCTTCATGGAGGGGATTATTGGGTAGTATGGTTCAGACTGACCCCCAGTCTTCATGGAGGGGATTATTGGGTAGTATGGTTCATCAGACTGACCCCCAGTCTTCATGGAGGGGATTATTGGGTAGTATGGTTCATCAGACTGACCCCCAGTCTTCATGGAGGGGATTATTGGGTAGTATGGTTCATCAGACTGACCCCCAGTCTTCATGGAGGGGATTATTGGGTAGTATGGTTCAGACTGACCCCCAGTCTTCATGGAGGGGATTATTGGGTAGTATGGTTCAGACTGACCACCAGTCTTCATGGAGGGGATTATTGGGTAGTATGGTTCAGACTGACCCCCAGTCTTCATGGAGGGGATTATTGGGTAGTATGGTTCAGACTGACCCCCAGTCTTCATGGAGGGGATTATTGGGTAGTATGGTTCAGACTGACCCCCAGTCTTCATGGAGGGGATTATTGGGTAGTATGGTTCAGACTGACCCCCAGTCTTCATGGAGGGGATTATTGGGTAGTATGGTTCAGACTGACCCCCAGTCTTCATGGAGGGGATTATTGGGTAGTTTGGTTCATCAGACTGACCCCCAGTCTTCATGGAGGGGATTATTGGGTAGTATGGTTCAGACTGACCCCCAGTCTTCATGGAGGGGACTTTTGGGTAGTTTGGTTCATCAGACTGACCCCCAGTCTTCATGGAGGGGATTATTGGGTAGTATGGTTCAGACTGACCCCCAGTCTTCATGGAGGGGATTATTGGGTAGTTTGGTTCATCAGACTGACCCCCAGTCTTCATGGAGGGGATTATTGGGTAGTATGGTTCAGACTGACCCCCAGTCTTCATGGAGGGGATTATTGGGTAGTATGGTTCAGACTGACCCCCAGTCTTCATGGAGGGGATTATTGGGTAGTTTGGTTCAGACTGACCCCCAGTCTTCATGGAGGGGATTATTGGGTAGTATGGTTCAGACTGACCCCCAGTCTTCATGGAGGGGATTATTGGGTAGTATGGTTCAGACTGACCCCCAGTCTTCATGGAGGGGATTATTGGGTAGTTTGGTTCAGACTGACCCCCAGTCTTCATGGAGGGGATTATTGGGTAGTACGGTTCAGACTGACCCCCAGTCTTCATGGAGGGGATTATTGGGTAGTTTGGTTCATCAGACTGACCCCCAGTCTTCATGGAGGGGATTATTGGGTAGTTTGGTTCATCAGACTGACCCCCAGTCTTCATGGAGGGGATTATTGGGTAGTATGGTTCAGACTGACCCCCAGTCTGATGTGAGGTCTGGTATGATATCTGATAGATAATTGACTATGTGGGGAAGGTGAATGTTAGAACAGAAGGGAGGGATGAGTATTTCTACATGATAGTGCATAATGGGCGAACATGTATGTCATAAATAGACAAGACGTTGAGTTTCCTAAACAAAGAACCAGGTAATTACATTTATTTTCTATGATGAGTAATGTTTGTAGGTAGGAGGCATATGCAGGTAAGACTGGACATATTGAGACAGTTAAAGATTCTATTTCATTCCACAGAACTGTACTGGCCCGGACACAATATTACAGTAAATGAGATATGGGTATAGTAAGCTACAGTAAATGAGATATGGGTATAGTAAGCTACAGTAAATGAGATATGGGTATAGTAAGCTACAGTAAATGAGATATGGATATAGTAAGCTACAGTAAATGAGATATGGGTATAGTAAGCTACAGTAAATGAGATATGGGTATAGTAAGCTACAGTAAATGAGATATGGGTATAGTAAGCTACAGTAAATGAGATATGGGTATAGTAAGCTACAGTAAATGAGATATGGGTATAGTAAGCTACAGTAAATGAGATATGGGTATAGTAAGCTACAGTAAATGAGATATGGATATAGTAAGCTACAGTAAATGAGATATGGGTATAGTAAGCTACAGTAAATGAGATATGGGTATAGTAAGCTACAGTAAATGAGATATGGGTATAGTAAGCTACAGTAAATGAGATATGGGTATAGTAAGCTACAGTAAATGAGATATGGATATAGTAAGCTACAGTAAATGAGATATGGATATAGTAAGCTACAGTAAATGAGATATGGGTATAGTAAGCTACAGTGAACAGTTAGGAAAACGAGCCTGATGAACCAACCAAATCTTTCTGATGATACCAACATAATTCAGAACTTTGCACCAATTTAGATTCTGGCTCTTTAAAAAAAAATATATATATATATTTCTTAGTCTTTAATAACAAATAGAATAAAGTTGTATTTATTTTTACATTTAAAGATAACACGTTGACGTCTTAAATAGACGAGGTATTGAGTTTCTTACACAAAAGGTGCAGATAGAGCCAGTTAATTAGAGGCGGCTAGTCTTGCAAATGTATTTTGTATGATGAGTAATTTGTGTAGGTAGGAGGTATATGTACTGGCCCAGACAATATTACAGTAAATGAGATATGGGTAAAGTAAGCTACAGTGAACAGTTAGGAAAACGAGCCTGATGAACCAACCAAATCTTTCTGATGTGACCAACATATTTCATTACTTTGCTGCAGACAAATTGAATAGGATCTTTCCCTGATAACTTTTTATCAATTAAAACTCTGAGGAATCTAGTGGATGTGACTTGTTCCATTTCATTCCCAACAATTTAAAGATTCTGGCTCTTTTTTGTAAGTCCCGGAGTGTGTGTGTGTGTGTGTGTGTGTGTGTGTGTGTGTGTGTGTGTGTGTGTGTGTGTGTGTCTTACCCAGTGCCCCCTGGCAGATATCTGTCCTGGTGGCCCCTCCAGCTATAAACTGAGGATTGAAGGTCAACTCCTGGGAAAAGAACAAACAAAATAGAAATTTGAAATATATCATTTACTCGCTAAGATATAAGCAATTATTTGACAAGAGACAATCGAGACATTAAAAAAATATCTGTTTATGATGTTCTCATTCCCAGAAAAGGAAGGAGAGGCAGGTTAAACAGGTGTAAGAACCAGGGCATCCAAACAACCATTTCATGTTTTAAATGTCATTTCGACAGGAATATACATGGACCAGGACCGAGCTACCTACCATCGGTCGCATCCACTTGATACCACGAACTTTACTGGAATTTGGTCCAAGATCTTTGAATCCAAGAGACGCGGGGATCGCATCGAAAAGGTCATCTTGAAAAAGCTGCCCGCGTTCAAGACAACTGGCTTTCAGCGCCTCGAAGTCCTGACCGAGATGTTGGACCGCCCGCGCGTTGGAACCGATGCCCTGCGCCTTCTCCCGGTCGTGCTGCAGTTTGGTCGCTATCCCCGCCATCACTGAGGTAACAATGATAGTTTTCTGTTTGGTCTATCAGATATAAAACGTGTCGTTTCGCCGCTTCAGGGTGTGACCTCGTGTGAACTAGCAGTAAGGTGAGGTAGTCGAGTCAGACAACTGAATGGATTTGGAGAAGTGATGTGCAGTTCGTAATCGATTCTTTTTGAATGAGTCTTTTTAATAACTCGAGAGTCATTTATTTAGTTTTTCTGCCTTTTTAGTGGTTCGTTTGATCTGCTAGTGGCACCCGAGTGGCGCGGTGGTCTAAGGCATTGCATCTCATTAGCCTAGAGGCGTCACTACAGACCCTGGTTCGATCCCGGGCTGTATCATAACTGGCCGTGATCTGGGGTCACATAGGGCGGCGCATAACGTCATCCGGGTTAGGCCGTTATTGGAAAATAAAAAATGTGTTCTTAACTGACTTGCCTAGTTAAATAAAGGTAAAAATAAAAAATACTGCTGGCTGCAATGGGACATACAGCATGATTAATACAGCATGATTAATACAGCATGATTAATACACGCTCCTCCTGATTAATACAGCATGATTAATACAGCATGATTAATACAGCATGATTAATACACGCTCCTCCTGATTAATACAGCATGATTAATACAGCATGATTAATACAGCATGATTAATACACGCTCCTCCAGGCAGGTTTGCTCAAAAAAACAAACTCAAGAGAGCTCACAAAGTGAGGAATTTTTGTATGTAGGTCAATGAGAGTGTCGAATTCGGTCAACAGATTTTTTTTTAAATTGGTAATTTGCTACGTGGAGGTCATATTTGATCTAATATAATTTTCGTAATGGTTAGGTTGTTACGAATGCACTGATATAAGTGGACTTATGTGGCATCTCGACAACTTTATATCGGAGTTGTACCTGTTGTCATAGAGATAGATAGACGACTCA
Organism: Salmo trutta; assembly: GCF_901001165.1. Classification (NCBI taxonomy): domain Eukaryota; kingdom Metazoa; phylum Chordata; class Actinopteri; order Salmoniformes; family Salmonidae; genus Salmo; species Salmo trutta. The sequence goes on along the minus strand of NC_042966.1, from coordinate 44,425,908 downwards.
TCATGGCTATAACCCGTTTTAGCATGGACATTGGAATTGAGGGCTTCCATCATTTTAATGTAGTCAACTGGATGGAGATTCTTATGAGCTGGGAGCCAATGATGAAGAAAACTGACTACTTTAAAATGGAGATAGCCTCAATGGCGCTGCCCATGCTGTCACAGACGCTATAATGGCACAGATACAAAGATAAGGCCTCTATGTATCTTTATGGCCTGTTGTTCACACATATACAGTACATGCCCTCTCATTGGCTAGAAGCCTCGCAATGGTGATCATGAAGCAGATGATTCTAGTCCAGTAGAAGTTACATTTTTGGACAAAGTGGACCCCTGCCTTCTGGCTGATTCATATGTGGTGTCAGGTTGTATGGAGAAGAGGTTAGGGAAATTGAAAATTCCTGGTGTCTGTGACGCCCGCCGTTGGATGCGACCCAGACCCGATGGAGAGCATGGGGAAACAGAGAACGCACTGTCTGTCCTGCTGAGTTATGATGCAAAGTTTTATCCCATGAGAGCTTTTGTCCCAAACCCATTTAGGTGTTTTAGGTGCCAAGCTTATGGTCATGTTGCAGCAGTGTGTAGGAGGGAGATTTCTAGATGTGAGAAGTGTGCAGGAGGGCATGAGACGAACAAACTATCATGGTCCAAACACACCAAAACAGTCGTGAAGAGGGCACGACAACACCTATTCCTCCTCAGGAGACTGAAAAGATTTGGCATGGGTCCTCAAATCCTCAAAAAAGTTCTACAGCTGCACCATCGAGAGCATCCTGACTGGTTGCATCACCGCCTGGTATGGCAACTGCTCGGCATCCAACCGTAAGGCGCTACAGAGGGTAGTGCGTATGGCGCAGCACATCACTGGTGCCAAGCTTCCTGCCATCCAGGACCTCTACACCAGGCGGTGTCAGAGGAAGTCCCAAAAAATTGCCAAGGACTCCAGCCACCCTAGTCATAGACTGTTCTCTCTGCCACCGCACGGCTAGCGGTACCGGAGCGCCAAGTCTTGGTCCAAAAGGCTTCTTAACAGCTTCTATCCCAAAGCCATAAGACTGCTGAACAGTTAATCAAATGGCTACCCGGACTATTTGCATAGTCCCCACCCCACCCCCCATTTTTACGCTCCTGCTACTCTCTGATATTATCTATACATAGTCACTTTACCTCTAACTACATGTACATATTACATCGACTAACTGGTGCCCCGGCACATTGACTCTGTACCGGTACCCCCTGTATAGAGCCTCCACATTGACTCTGTACCGGTACCCCCTATATATAGCCTCCACATTGACTCTGTACCGGTACCCCCTATATATAGCCTCCACATTGACTCTGTACCGTAATACCCTGTATATAGCCTCCACATTGACTCTGTACCGGTACCCCCTATATATAGCCTCCACATTGACTCTGTACCGGTACCCCCTATATATAGCCTCCACATTGACTCTGTACCGTAATACCCTGTATATAGCCTCCACATTGACTCTGTACCGGTACCCCCTGTATATAGCCTCCACATTGACTCTGTACCGGTACCCCCTGTATATAGCCTCCACATTGACTCTGTACCGGTACCCCCTGTATATAGCCTCCACATTGACTCTGTACCGGTACCCCCTGTATATAGCCTCCACATTGACTCTGTACCGGTACCCCCTGTATATAGCCTCCACATTGACTCTGTACTGGTACCCCTGTATATAGCCTCCACATTGACTCTGTACCGGTACCCCCTGTATATAACCTCCACATTGACTCTGTACCGGTACCCCCTGTATATAGCCTCCACATTGACTCTGTACCTGTACCCCCTGTATATAGCCTCCACATTGACTCTGTACCGGTACCCCCTGTATATAGCCTCCACATTGACTCTGTACCGGTACCCCCTGTATATAGTCTCCACATTGACTCTGTACCGGTACCCCTGTATATAGCCTCCACATTGACTCTGTACCGGTACCCCCTGTATATAACCTCCACATTGACTCTGTACCGGTACCCCCTGTATATAGCCTCCACATTGACTCTGTACCGGTACCCCCTGTATATAGCCTCCACATTGACTCTGTACCGGTACCCCCTGTATATAGCCTCCACATTGACTCTGTACCGGTACCCCCTGTATATAGTCTCCACATTGACTCTGTACCGGTACCCCCTGTATATAGCCTCCACATTGACTCTGTACCGGTACCCCCTGTATATAGCCTCCACATTGACTCTGTACCGGTACCCCCTGTATATAGCCTCCACATTGACTCTGTACCGGTACCCCCTGTATATAGCCTCCACATTGACTCTGTACCGGTACCCCCTATATATAGCCTCCACATTGACTCTGTACCGGTACCCCCTATATATAGCCTCCACATTGACTCTGTACCGTAATACCCTGTATATAGCCTCCACATTGACTCTGTACCGGTACCCCCTGTATATAGCCTCCACATTGACTCTGTACCGGTACCCCTTGTATATAGCCTCCACATTGACTCTGTACCGGTACCCCCTGTATATAGCCTCCACATTGACTCTGTACCGGTACCCCCTGTATATAGCCTCCACATTGACTCTGTACCGGTACCCCCTGTATATAGCCTCCACATTGACTCTGTACCGGTACCCCCTGTATATAGCCTCCACATTGACTCTGTACCGGTACCCCCTGTATATAGCCTCCACATTGACTCTGTACCGGTACCCCCTGTATATAACCTCCACATTGACTCTGTACCGGTACCCCCTGTATATAGCCTCCACATTGACTCTGTACCGGTACCCCCTGTATATAGCCTCCACATTGACTCTGTACCGGTACCCCCTGTATATAGCCTCCACATTGACTCTGTACCGGTACCCCCTGTATATAGTCTCCACATTGACTCTGTACCGGTACCCCCTGTATATAGCCTCCACATCGACTCTGTACCGTAATACCCTGTATATAGCCTCCACATTGACTCTGTACCGGTACCCCCTGTATATAGCCTCCACATTGACTCTGTACCGGTACCCCCTGTATATAGCCTCCACATTGACTCTGTACCGGTACCCCCTGTATATAGCCTCCACATTGACTCTGTACCGGTACCCCCTGTATATAACCTCCACAATGACTCTGTACCGGTACCCCCTGTATATAGCCTCCACATTGACTCTGTACCGGTACCCCCTGTATATAGCCTCCACATTGACTCTGTACCGGTACCCCCTGTATATAGCCTCCACATTGACTCTGTACCGGTACCCCCTGTATATAGCCTCCACATTGACTCTGTACCGTAATACCCTGTATATAGCCTCCACATTGACTCTGTACCGGTACCCCCTGTATATAGCCTCCACATTGACTCTGTACCGGTACCCCCTGTATATAGCCTCCACATTGACTCTGTACCGGTACCCCCTGTATATAGCCTCCAAATTGACTCTGTACCGTAACACCCTGTATATAGCCTCCAAATTGACTCTGTACCGTAACACCCTGTATATAGCCTCCACATTGACTCTGTACCGGTACCCCCTGTATATAGCCTCCACATTGACTCTGTACCGAGTACCCCCTGTATATAGCCTCCACATTGACTCTGTACCGGTACCCCCTGTATATAGTCTCCACATTGACTCTGTACCGGTACCCCCTGTATATAGCCTCCACATTGACTCTGTACCGGTACCCCCTGTATATAGCCTCCACATTGACTCTGTACCAGTACCCCCTGTATATAGCCTCCACATTGACTCTGTACCTGTACCCCCTGTATATAGCCTCCACATTGACTCTGTACCGGTACTCCCTGTATATAGCCTCCACATTGACTCTGTACCGGTACCCCCTGTATATAGCCTCCACATTGACTCTGTACCGGTACCCCCTGTATATAGCCTCCACATTGACTCTGTACCGGTACCCCCTGTATATAGCCTCCACATTGACTCTGTACCGTAACACCCTGTATATAGCCTCCACATTGACTCTGTACCGGTTTCCCCTGTATATAGCCTCCACATTGACTCTGTACCGGTACCCCCTGTATATAGCCTCCACATTGACTCTGTACCGGTACCCCCTGTATATAGCCTCCACATTGACTCTGTACCGGTACCCCCTGTATATAGCCTCCACATTGACTCTGTACCTGTACCCCTGTATATAGCCTCCACATTGACTCTGTACCGGTACCCCCTATATATAACCTCCACATTGACTCTGTACCTGTACCCCCTGTATATAGCCTCCACATTGACTCTGTACCGGTACCCCCTGTATATAGTCTTGCTACTGTTATTTTATTGTTGCTCCATAATATTTGTTATTTTTCTATATTTTCCACCCCCCCAAAATCTTATTTATTCATAATATCTATAATTTACTTCAGTTTATTTTAGTAAATACTTTCCTAACACTTTTTTTCTTAAAACTGCTTGTTGGTTAATGGCTTGTTGGTTAATGGCTTGTTGGTTAATGGCTTGTTGGTTAATGGCTTGTTGGTTAATGGCTTGTTGGTTAATGGCTTGTTGGTTAATGGCTTGTTGGTTAATGGCTTGTTGGTTAATGGCTTGTTGGTTAATGGCTTGTTGGTTAATGGCTTGTAAGTAAGCATTTCACTGTAAGGTGCGTGTGACAAATAACATTTGATTTAATTTGAATGTGTAGAATCAGTGGAGAAAGTTGTGTGTGTTAACTGTAGGGTCTGGGAGAGGGATAGTCTACTGGTTTAAACAGGTGGTCTGGGAGAGGGAGAGTCTACTGGTTTAAACAGGTGGTCTGGGAGAGGGAGAGCCTACTTGTTTAAACAGGAGGTCTGGGAGAGGGAGAGCCTACTGGTTTAAACAGGGGGTCTGGGAGAGGGAGAGCCTACTGGTTTAAACAGGGGTCTGGGAGAGGGAGAGCCTACTGGTTTAAACAGGGGGTCTGGGAGAGGGAGAGCCTACTGGTTTAAACAGGTGGTCTGGGAGAGGGAGAGCCTACTGGTTTAAACAGGTGGTCTGGGAGAGGGAGAGTCTACTGGTTTAAACAGGTGGTCTGGGAGAGGGAGAGCCTACTGGTTTAAACAGGTGGTCTGGGAGAGGGATAGTCTACTGGTTTAAACAGGTGGTCTGGGAGAGGGAGAGTCTACTGGTTTAAACAGGTGGTCTGGGAGAGGGAGAGTCTACTGGTTTAAACAGGTGGTCTGGGAGAGGGAGAGCCTACTGGTTTAAACAGGTGGTCTGGGAGAGGGAGAGCCTACTGGTTTAAACAGGGGGTCTGGGAGAGGGATAGCCTACTGGTTTAAACAGGTGGTCTGGGAGAGGTAGAGTCTACTGGTTTAAACAGGTGGTCTGGGAGAGGGAGAGCCTACTGGTTTAAACAGGTGGTCTGGGAGAGGGATAGCCTACTGGTTTAAACAGGTGGTCTGGGAGAGGTAGAGTCTACTGGTTTAAACAGGTGGTCTGGGAGAGGGAGAGCCTACTGGTTTAAACAGGTGGTCTGGGAGAGGGATAGTCTACTGGTTTAAACAGGTGGTCTGGGAGAGGGAGAGTCTACTGGTTTAAACAGGTGGTCTGGGAGAGGGAGAGTCTACTGGTTTAAACAGGTGGTCTGGGAGAGGGAGAGCCTACTGGTTTAAACAGGTGGTCTGGGAGAGGGATAGTCTACTGGTTTAAACAGGTGGTCTGGGAGAGGGAGAGTCTACTGGTTTAAACAGGTGGTCTGGGAGAGGGAGAGTCTACTGGTTTAAACAGGTGGTCTGGGAGAGGGATAGCCTACTGGTTTAAACAGGTGGTCTGGGAGAGGGAGAGCCTACTGGTTTAAACAGGGGGTCTGGGAGAGGGATAGTCTACTGGTTTAAACAGGTGGTCTGGGAGAGGTAGAGTCTACTGGTTTAAACAGGTGGTCTGGGAGAGGGATAGCCTACTGGTTTAAACAGGTGGTCTGGGAGAGGGATAGCCTACTGGTTTAAACAGGTGGTCTGGGAGAGGTAGAGTCTACTGGTTTAAACAGGTGGTCTGGGAGAGGGAGAGCCTACTGGTTTAAACAGGTGGTCTGGGAGAGGGATAGTCTACTGGTTTAAACAGGTGGTCTGGGAGAGGGAGAGCCTACTGGTTTAAACAGGTGGTCTGGGAGAGGGATAGCCCACTGGTTTAAACAGGTGGTCTGGGAGAGGGATAGTCTACTGGTTTAAACAGGTGGTCTGGGAGAGGGATAGCCTACTGGTTTAAACAGGTGGTCTGGGAGTGGGAGAGCCTACTGGTTTAAACAGGTGGTCTGGGAGAGGGAGAGTCTACTGGTTTAAACAGGTTTGTCTGGGAGAGGGATAGCCTACTGGTTTAAACAGGTGGTCTGGGAGAGGGATAGTCTACTGGTTTAAACAGGTGGTCTGGGAGAGGGAGAGTCTACTGGTTTAAACAGGTGGTCTGGGAGAGGGATAGCCTACACTATTTATTCGAAAATAAGTTGAAATAACTTTGGTGTTTCCATGTGTATTTGTTTGATTTACAACTGCAAAGGACCAAGAAAAATCTTGAGATTCAAATGAATTTGGTTGGAGGCAAGTGATTCTCGGCAAATTTAATTTATTTCACTTGTGTTAAGTCGCGGGGGCCTACAGGGTTAAAAAGCCATACAACCAGTTGAAAACAGAACATTCTGCTGCATTGCACTCCATTGTAAAGTGCAAAGGTGCCAATGTATTTGACTGCATTTGTATATGAAGACCTGGTGGCAGCATCATGTTGTGGGGGTTCTTTGCTGCAGGAGGGACTGGTGCACTTCACAAAATAGATGGCATCATGAGGCAGGAAAATGATGTGGATATATTGAAGCAACATCTCAAGACATCAGTCAGGAAGTTAAAGCTTGGTCGCAAATGGGTCTTCCAAATGGACAATGACCCCAAGCATACTTCCAAAGTTGTGGCAAAATGGCTTAAGGACAACAAAGTCAAGGTATTGGAGTGGCCATCACAAAGCCCTGACCTCAATCCTATAGAACATTTGTGGGCAGAACTGAAAAAGTGTGTGCGAGCAAAGAGGCCTACAAACCTGACTCAGTTACACCAGCTCTGTCAGGAGGAATGGGCCAAAATTCACCCAACTTATTGTGGGAAGCTTGTGGAAGGCTACCCGAAACGTTTGACCGAAGTTAAACAGTTTATAGGCAATGCTACCAAATACTAATTGAGTGTATGTAAACTTCTGACCCACTGGGAATGTGATGAAAGAAATAAAAGCTGAAATAAATCATTCTCTCTACTATTATTCTGATTAAATGTCAGGAATTGTGAAAAACTGAGTTTAAATGTATTTGGCTAAGGTGTATGTAAACCTCTGACTTCAACTATATATGAAGACCTCATCAGGACCACGTTCATTAAAGACAAACGTAGTGGAACGTTGCAGATATTTCTACATCAGAGAGGCATGTTTGTTCTACTTGATGTATTTCTATCGACCCTGAGGTTACGTGGGCAGCTGTGGGAAGCTGTGGGCAGGTGTGGCAGCTGTGGGCAGCTGTTTCTGTATTTAGGATCAAGTCATGTGGGGTGTAGACTTACTATAAGGTCATAGAGAATTGTGCAACTTATTTTGTGTGGATTTTTTGTTTCCCAGTATGTGAACCAAGATCTAGATCAGGTATTTCCGATCTGGGGTACGGCAAATAAATATAATCACCTTTTGTATTTGGCGCGTGTATATAAAATAATAATAATAATAATAATTTCTTCACATTTTCAGGCAGTCCATTTATATTTACCAATATTCCTATATTTTTCTCACCTGAGTCGCCTCGTTTCACTGCCAAAAATCAAATGAAACCATCTAGTGTTCAGTGAAATAACAACACAATGTGAAATACAGGAAGTCTAGTCACATAATTAACATCCAATCACATTAACCGTTACTCTCTGGTGGGAATTCCTCTAACGGCTGTATGTAGCCAAATGTAGCTCAGTTGTGAATCTGATGCAGCCGAAGAGCTCCTGCCCCCTTACCCGGGAAAGCACTGAACAACAGACAGGGACGTTGGACCATCGAAGAGGCGTGAATATGATGAGAACTACATTGATTTGGGGTTCACTTATATTGCCTTTCCTCAGCCACAGTGTGTTAAATGTGCAAAAGTACTTTTTATAGTCCCGTATCCCTTCAACATTCAACCTCCAGCTGCGTACCCCCTCTAGCACCAGGGTCAGCGCACTCTCAAATGTTGTTTTTTGCCATCATTGTGTCATGACTGTCCTGATCAGGTCAGGGTACAGGAGACCACCACCCTACAGATTATCTCCCAAACCCCCAACAGAGGAGGAGAGATCTAGGGGTCTGAAGATGTGGGGGTTTTATGACACCTCATGCCCATAATACAGAGAAATTCCTTTGTCCTAACAATGGAGAACTGGCCTCAGAACCTTAAACATGCAATAAAGGAACTTTGGAACAATGGTTTCCGTCAGCCACAATGGTGGTTATGACGAAAAGTGGAATATTAAAATGTATGTAACTTTTGTAGTTGTTTTTAAAGGTTAAGAGATGACGTTATTATGAAAACATTGTACCTTTAAGAGTTTTCCCAGTATATGCCTGATGTTTATACATTGTACGCTGTTTGGAAAATATCCAAATCAAACAGAATGTTTTGATAAAGATGAAATGTGAAGTTAGTGTCTAAAATCGGATTTTTAGCCAAATCTAAGCCTTGCCCCCTGTACTTGGTCCGCCCAGAGAATCGCCCTAAAGGCTGTTACACCCACTTCTGACCCGAGGGTATAAGACAGGAGAGTGAAGAATTAACATAGTAGACTATTGACCCCAAGCTGCAGCCAAGGTCTAACAAAGTCGACGAACCCCAAAACGAAACACAAGGTTGAAGACAAAGAAATATTTTTCTACACGAGCTACGGACGAGTAGCTGTGTCTAAGCGGGTGAATTCAAGCCGAACCACCCAGCCTCCACTCTCCATTGAATCGTGGTATCGACACCATTCGAGCCGAAGCTGTGAGCTCTGAGCTACAGAGCTGTCTGTCCTCAGAAGACCCCTTTCCGATCAAGGGTGAGGATCAGACCACTTAGCCAAGAAGGACACTGACATCGTGAGGACAACCAGAGAGTTGCGCCGGAGAATTGCGTCATTTAGAAGCCTAAACGACCCACGCGGAGCTTCCCACCTGAGAACTCCAACACGTAATTACATCATTATATTCTGACCCATAAGAGCGGCAGTTCGGGGCAAGGCTAATTTTAAATAAGCATGGCTGACAAATGAACCCAAATGTATATTTCTCTCGTGTACTTCCTTTGTTTCTCTCTCTTTTAAATCCCCATTTTGGGCAACAAGCGCCATAGTGTGTTGGCCCGTTATACTAAGTCCTAATCGATAGCTAGACTGTGTTTTGTGTATGTGCATTTTTATCATCATTTTAGCTTGCTAGTAAATAAATAATCAACTAAGATTGGTGTGGTAAATTCAGTGGTAAAGCCCGGGTCCGTGCAGATTCCCGGATTATACGACTTTCAGATTATGAGACTGTAGAGGAAATTGATTAATTTAGCGACTGTTGTAATTGATATTCTGATATCCTTTGAGTTAATTTGGGAAATAGAAACTCAATCAAAACAATGTTCCCATGGTGCCCCAGGTTAATGAGTTAATAATTGCTTGATTCATTGCTTAATTCATTTAATCACGTAATTATAAACCGTTAATCATTCGATGAGCAACAGTCGTCACATTAACTAATACAACGTCACGACATATGGCGCCCCCTGTGAGGAATCTAAGATAGGACTAGGCCACACTGTTGTGTTATTCCATATCATTTGTGTAGCAATATATATACATTCCATTAATAGCTATAGGCAGGACTAGAGCGGGAGAGAAGTGTGTGTGTGTCGTTCCATTTGACCCAGATACTGGTCGGGAGAGAACGACCCCTGTTGTATATCTGACCAAAGCCAGTGTGAAGGGGGTCTACTGAATGCTACGAGCTAGGGCATATGTACCAGCCGATGCAGGCATTCTGAGAAATAATACTAGTTGGGCCTAACGTAGTGTTATTTCTGTCGATCGCTTTCAGGAGTGATCTGACTCGGTCATAAGTAATTCCTAGAGCAGAGGACATATGAGCCAGCCATTACGGAAATTAGAGTAGATATATTCGTTTGACCGAAGCGAAGTTATTATCTCTCTACCTCTCGCGTTGTGTAACGGGGAGAGGTTAAGGGTTGAACGTGAGACGTCACCAAGTAAACCCGTTCCCTTGTTGGAGGGAACATCCCTTGTGCGGCGAGGGGGAAACCCCGCGCAAGGAAAGCTGAGCCTTGCGCCAGATGCTAAGCTAACAAAGGGGAGCCGCTATTTTTGTTTTCCTCTTTGTTCATAGTGAATTCCCGCGTTAGACGGGAATCCTGTGTGACCTCAGCTTGGGCTATCCGTAACCTCTGGCGAAGAATCGCCAGTCATTTTTCGTGAAATAAGTCAGGTTACGCTGTAGGATATCAAACCAGTCTTAACTGATTAGATATCATTGTCTTGTTCAATTTTATACATACATTTAAATTGATACACTACCTCTCCAGGTTGGTTATGGGAATAATACACACACGAATGTGCCATAACCAATGAGACATGGTTAAACTGTTCCACGTTAACTTAGATATAGCAACTATTTCAGGTTAATTAAAGCTAATCCCTTTAGCCTATACGGGGTTGACTAATCATTCAAATTGATTAATAGATTAAAGCTGTTTTACCAGCTTAATGGTGTTTAGGTAGACTTTTTAACAGTTTTGTAAAATTCTATTTTCACTGATACCCTGTCGATTTTAGCTTGTGTTAACAGTGACCTCCGGTGGTGAAGAATCACCAGTAATTATTTTTAAATAATTCAGGTTATGCTGTACGATATCTAACCGGTCTCAACTGATTGGATATCATTGTCTCGTTCAATTTAATATACATTAAATTGCTACACTACCGTCCAGGTTGGTTATTGGAATAATACGCAAACTAATGTGTTCTAACCAATGAGACATAGTTAAACTTTTCAATGTTAACTTAGATATAGCAATTACTTCAGGTTAATTAAAGCTAATTCCGTTAGCTATACGGGGTTGACTAATCATTCAAATTGATTAATAGATTAAAGCTGTTTTACCAGCTTAATGGTGTTTAGGTAGACTTTTTAACAGTATTGTAAAATTCTATTTTCACTGGTACCCTGTCGATTTTAGCTTGTGTTAACAGTGACCTCCGGTGGTGAAGAATCACCAGTAATTATTTTTAAATAATTCAGGTTATGCTGTACGATATCTAACCAGTCTCAACTGATTGGATATCATTGTCTCGTTCAATTTAATACACATTAAATTGCTACACTACCGTCCAGGTTGGTTATTGGAATAATACGCAAACTAATGTGTACTAACCAATGAGACATAGTTAAACTTTTCAACGTTAACTTAGAGATAGCAACTCTTTCAGGTGAATTAAAATTAAAATTCCCAAATAGCCGATACAGGTTAGATTTATCATTAAAATCGATTTAATCGTATTCCTACGCCACCCGGAGCAACTCCTACGTTCGTTAGACAATACAAAATCCCGCTCGCAGCATACGCAGCAGTACAAGAGATTATCGATTCCTTATTAGCTAAACGGATAATCAGGGAATGTAACAGTACGTACAGCGCTCCCGTGTGGCCCGTTCTGAAACCAACGGGTAAATGGCGTCTTACCATTGACTACAGACAACTCAACAAACTGGTTCCGTTGTCTCGTTGGCCAATGACACAGCTCGACCAAGAGTTGCCAAAGGTGGCAAACGCCAAGTACTTCTCCACAGTCGACGTGGCAAATGGTTTCTGGACCATGACAGTCGACCCGCGTGACCAACACAAGTTGGCTTTCTCTTTCTCGAACAAGCTCTTCACGTTCAATCGTTGCCCATTCGGGTATGCGAACTCCCCCTCAGAGTTCAACATCTTCCTGCACAAGGCGATGCCAGACGCAGCCTCTAGGGGGACGATAATTTACGTGGACGACGTTCTCATGAGAAGTGAGACTTGGTCACATCACCTCAATGAAATGGACCACGTTCTCACCCAACTCGGGACTGCAGGGGCTAAGTTGGCCATCATGAAAGGGCAATGGTGCAGGACCAAGGTAAACTACGTTGGGCTTCTGGTGGGTGCCGAGGGCATCCTGCCACAGTCTAACCGAATCCAAGCAGTCCGCAACATCAAAACACCTACAAACCTTCACGAGGTGCGCAGCTTCTTGGGAGTATGTAATTACTCCCGTCAATTCATCGAAAACTACGCCGACTTGTCAAAACCGTTGACTCACCTTCTTCAGAAAGACACCCCATTCGTTTGGGATGTCACTCACAACGAAGCGGTGGCTTCCTTGAAAAACCTGCTTTGCGAGGCACCCTGCCTGGTATACCCCAACAAAGACAAGACATTCTTTTTGGAAGTCGGTTTCTCAGAGCACTGCCTTAGCGCTGGGTTGTACCAAAAATACGACCAAGACAAACGTGTGGTTGCTTACGCGAGCAAAACACTCAACCCCGCCGAACACAAATACTCAGACTGCGAAAAGCGCTGCTGTCGACAGTCTGGGCGATCAAACACTTCACCAGTTATGTCGGCGGACAAAAGGTGATCATAGAAACATGTCACCAGCCTGTGACTTTTCTGAAAAGCCAACGAATCCGTGAGGGTGCTGTACACAACAGCAGGATAGCGGCTTGGCTCATGACGCTGCAGAGCCATGATGTAGTAATCAACTACGCAAAAGCAAAGAACCTGCCTTTGGGCAGTGCTTTGGCGGTGTGTCAACACTGTGGTGACGATGAAACCGACTCCGGACCACCCCCGCGTGACATCGCTCCGCCATTGCCTTCGAACCATCACTATTTCGAAGAGAACGTGTGTCTCGACATGCCGATGGCATTTGTAGATGGCTGTTCTTACCGCCATCTAGACCACTTGCAAGCTGGGGTGGGATTGGTATGGCACAACGACATTCCGTGCAAACCACTTCAATTTCAGCTTGGCAACAAGACCAGCCAGTTTGCAGAAGTGGCTGGCGTGCTGATCACCCTGCAAACAGCGGTGAAACACGAATTGGCAGAACTGGCGATCTGCACCGACTCAAACTACGCGAGACTCACCTTCTTATGCCACTTGCCATTTTGGAAACAAAAGCACATGACTACTTCAAGTGGTAAAGAGGTGAAAAACAAAGAGCTCATTCTAGCTTGTGATGATCTCATCACCAAACACGACATACAGGTGTATTGGAAGAAAGTCAAGGGACACTCCAAATCACCTGGTCGTGACAAACTTGGCAACGACCATGCTGACAGCATGGCGAAATCTGGTGCAAATCACGGCACCCCTTGGGTGTTTGCTGCTCGAGACGAAAAACCCACTGAGGAAGCTATGGTGTCTGCGGTAACGCGTAGCCATGTAGCACCACGGAAAACGTCGTCGCACAAACATAATGTGTTGCTAACGCATTCATTCATGAATGGCGACCTGGTAGCAATGCAACACCAAGATGAGTCCCTCGCCACTTTGATGGCATTCCTGTCGGATCCTGTCAACCACCCAGTGTCCGAACTGGCTTTGGCAGGTTCACACGACTTGCGTTCGCTGTACGCAACTAAACAGCACCTCACACTTGTAGATGACCTATTGGTGTATGTTTCAGAAACCGACACCGCTCGAAGGTGGGTGGTTCCTAAAACACAGAGGGGGATAATGATAGCTCATGCCCACGACGAGCCATGTGGAGGCCATAGGGGGGTCAAGGCTACATGTGAAACATTGCGACAGGTGGCCCACTGGTCTCACATGGAACAAGACGTGGCACGATACGTGAGGGGGTGTCTAGTTTGCTGCCAGTTTCAACCCACCAAGCCACTTCACAGAGCACCCCTGCAACGCAAGGGTGTGTCTTACCCCTGGAGCTCGATCCAGATCGACTGGGTCGGCCCAGTTGCCAGGTCTGCCAGAGGCAACAAGTACCTCCTCACAGTGACTTGCGCATTCACAAAGTGGGTGGAGTGCCTGCCGGCGACCAATGACACAGCGGAAACCACTGCCGTTCTTTTGCTAAACCACGTTTTCAGTCGTTTCGGCCTGCCAGGAGAAACCGTGGACAGCGACAGAGGAACCCACTTTTCGGCAGCTGTAATGACCGAACTGTGGAAGCTCCTGGGAGTCAAAGCTAAACTCCACATCGCGTACCACCCTAGGAGCTCGGGGGGGGGTAGAAAGGAGCAACCAATCAATTGTCAGAATCTTGAGGAAATATGTGGCAGCCAACCACAAAGATTGGGACCTCAAACTCCCATTGGTACTGATGGCAATCAGAGCCACACGCAACAAGTCTACGGGAATGACACCCTTTGAGATGATGACGGGCCGGCAAATTACCCTTCCTCTGCATCTCCTGTACCAACCGGGAGATGTCGCCGCAGCCACCGCCTACACGGCTCATCAATACGTGACCGACTTGCGGAACCATCTCCAGACTACCTTTGCGTACGCTCAAGGACAATTGGAAAGAAGTGCAGAAGGTGACAAGACCTATTACGACAAAAAAGCCTCACACCAGGTGTTCGAGGTCGGAGATAAGGTGTGGTACTACATATACACCAAACCCGCGGGCGTCGCAACAAAGTTCCTGCCCCACTGGACGGGGCCACACGAGATTGTGGTGAAGCTATCACCTGTAGCTTACCAGATCAAAATCAGCAAAGGTCAACAAAACGCCACATTAAAGTGGGTCCACCGGAACCAAATCAAGTTGTACACTCCCCCCATGGGAATAGAAGGGGTGCTAGCCAGCACCGAATAGATAAAAACCCTAGCAAAAACCCAGAGGTACTAAGAAAATTCTTAAGTACCCTCAGCTGATCCCTTCCAGGAGACCAGTACGTTGCACCTAATATCTTTTATTCTCTTCCCAGCTACCAGATATACATCTGTTGTCACTAGTGATATCGTCCTGCGCTGTACTGATTAAAAATAAGAAAAACAGATAAATAGTTGTCAAAACAATTTTTGTTTACGAATACAAATAACTGAAATAATCCAACAATCTCTGATTATGCGTTTCTGTAGGATGGAGTTCCTTTGGATGATCCTGACACTCTGCGCCCTGGTCAAAACCAACCCAGCAGACGAAATCACGAACGGACCCCCTACGGGAATCGTTCTCCGCGACGATCCAGGACTCCTCATAACTAACTGCAGAGTACACACGCAGAGGGTATATGTCCGCCTAGATGCAGAGAATGTGTACCGCCAACACATTCCACCTGCGGCGCATTTGAGTTGGGCCGGGGCTGACTGGACCAGCCAGGCAATTAAGCACGCCCAGCTAGACACTGCCCATATGTTGGCCCAACTCCAAAAGTTCACAGTAACCCAGTCAGAACTAGCTGAGCCCAGGCGAGAAAAACGATTCGTCGGGGCGCTACTATCGATAGGGGCAGCCGTAGGGTCACTATTTGCCCTAGGTACCACTGCCGTCAACGCAGTCAGTCTAGCCACAGTCAAGAGGAATGTTAGGGAGATTACTGAAGAGATGCCACTTATCCAGCAGCAGATGAAGGCACAGGCCCTTAGGTTGCAACATGTGGGAAAGTCTCTCCAGGACACTATTCTGGTGGTCAACACACACGCTACTCTCCTGAACAAAACTATCCTGTCTGTAGGAAAGCTAGCAGAGGTCATGAACCATGACTATGCCCATGTCCAATTGGTTCGATTGTTACTGGAGGATTTTCTCCGTGAAGTTAGCTCTTCTATGGACCACTTGGCCATGAATAGAATCCCCTCATATCTAGTGCCCCTCTCAATGGTGCACGACATATTGACCTCAGCTACTTCAACCACACTAAGGCCGTTACAATCACATTTGGCCTATAGTCTGGGGTCGGCCATCCCAATACACGTTGATGTTGATCGTAATGAAGTGGGTTTTCTACTGACGCTGCCGGTTGTTGAACTGGAGAATATCTATAGATTGAAAACGGTTCTCAATGTAGGATTTTGGCGCGACAGTACCCATGTAAAGATTGCCACGCCCCCAGTTGTAGCTTACCAGGAAAACAACCCAGATTTCTATCTCACCCCTAACCTGCTAATGTGTACTCTAACCAAAGATGTCCACTACCTTTGTCCTAGCAAACCATTTGTCAGGGATAACACTGAGCGTCTTTGTGGTATTAAAGCTATCACCAGCGAAGAACGCTGTAGAGCCCAACTAACAGCCAGGGATGGGGCCACCACTACACAAGTGGAGGTGGTAGGGAACCGATGGTTGGTCAACACACCGTTCGCGTCCGCCACTATGACTTACGAACGCCATGACTCCATCACCCAATTAAACCTCCCCAACCAGACTGTTTTTGTTACGGTACCAGAGGGGGCGATTATTCACGTAGACGACCTCGCTCTATACCACCTTCCCGACGACCGGATAGACACAGAGATTGAAATGCCGGACGCTTTTGCTAAACGTTCCCTTGAGTTACCACAAGCCATTCAATACCAAATCCAGTACGAGGGACCCATGACTGTCGATCTTAGCGGACTGGATGAGGCACTGTTAGTCGACCCGACTGACTACAGACCAAAAGATTGGTCTGTCGCCCGCTCTTGGACGGTGCCGGACAGTATCCTGACTGTTACCATGATCCTTGGTCTCATTTCCCTTGGCGTGTGCACCTACTACGTACACAGGCGCACACGTGCAATGGAAGACCTAATGAGGTCTTATACTAGGATCACCCGTGGGACGGAAGCGATCCCGATTTTTGGAAAGGTGGCAATGGATCCGGAAACCCTCTTACAGGGCCCAGTCCCAGCCTCCTCTCCCGAACTCGCTAGGTCAGCCCAGTAATGTCCCTAATGTAAGCTTGGCCTTCAGGGGCCAAGTTTTTCCAAGTGCCTTAACTACCCACCTGCAAGTAGGATCAACCTAGACATGACATTAGAGACAATGCCATGATAAAGCTATTTAGCCAAGGCCTTGGACATATATAGAACATAGTCCATATTAGATGATTAAGGTGTGGTAGACATATTTTGTATACTTTTATGTTTTTATTCCAATTTTTCGTTTCATTACCTTTGACACTTAGGAAGCCTTAGAGCCAAGACACCGCTCCTTTGGGGAGGAAATGTAATGATGTATTGCCTGAGTGTTGTGCGTTATTAACGTCTGCCAAGTTACTGCCTAGGTCCACTAACCGGGATAACCGGACGACGGGCCGGAACACAGAGCCACTGCCAGACCTCCCTGATCCATTCTGGTGGTGATCCACAGCTTGCGGAAAGCCTACCAGGGGGGAACCACTAAAGGGGGGGGGGCTGCTCTGATGATCCACAGACCAGGACATCCGATGGTCATTCTTATGGTGGGTTGCAACATGCAGAATCATTCCAAGTTGAACCTACCAGAGGGGGACTGTCATGACTGTCCTGATCAGGTCAGGGTACAGGAGACCACCACCCTACAGATTATCTCCCAAACCCCCAACAGAGGAGGAGAGATCTAGGGGTCTGAAGATGTGGGGGTTTTATGACACCTCATGCCCATAATACAGAGAAATTCCTTTGTCCTAACAATGGAGAACTGGCCTCAGAACCTTAAACATGCAATAAAGGAACTTTGGAACAATGGTTTCCGTCAGCCACAATGGTGGTTATGACGAAAAGTGGAATATTAAAATGTATGTAACTTTTGTAGTTGTTTTTAAAGGTTAAGAGATGACGTTATTATGAAAACATTGTACCTTTAAGAGTTTTCCCAGTATATGCCTGATGTTTATACATTGTACGCTGTTTGGAAAATATCCAAATCAAACAGAATGTTTTGATAAAGATGAAATGTGAAGTTAGTGTCTAAAATCGGATTTTTAGCCAAATCTAAGCCTTGCCCCCTTTGACTTGGTCCGCCCAGAGAATCGCCCTAAAGGCTGTTACACCCACTTCTGACCCGAGGGTATAAGACAGGAGAGTGAAGAATTAACATAGTAGACTATTGACCCCAAGCTGCAGCTAAGGTCTAACAAAGTCGACGAACCCCAAAACGAAACACAAGGTTGAAGACAAAGAAATATTTTTCTACACGAGCTACGGACGAGTAGCTGTGTCTAAGCGGGTGAATTCAAGCCGAACTACCCAGCCTCCACTCTCCATTGAATCGTGGTATCGACACCATTCGAGCCGAAGCTGTGAGCTCTGAGCTACAGAGCTGTCTGTCCTCAGAAGACCCCTTTCCGATCAAGGGTGAGGATCAGACCACTTAGCCAAGAAGGACACTGACATCGTGAGGACAACCCGAGAGTTGCGCCGGAGAACTGCGTCATTTAGAAGCCTAAATGACCACGCGGAGCTTCCCACCTGAGAACTACAACACGTAATTACATCATTATATTCTGACCCATAAGAGCGGCAGTTCGGGGCAAGGCTAATTTTAAATAAGCATGGCTGACAAATGAACCCAAATGTATATTTCTCTCGTGTACTTCCTTTGTTTCTCTCTCTTTTAAATCCCCATTTTGGGCAACAAGCGCCATAGTGTGTTGGCCCGTTATACTAAGTCCTAATCGATAGCTAGACTGTGTTTTGTGTATGTGCATTTTTATCATCATTTTAGCTTGCTAGTAAATAAATAATCAACTAAGATTGGTGTGGTAAATTCAGTGGTAAAGCCCGGGTCCGTGCAGATTCCCGGATTGTACGACGTTCAGATTATGAGACTGTAGAGGAAATTGATTAATTTAGCGACTGTTGTAATCGATATTCTGATATCCTTTGAGTTAATTTGGGAAATAGAAACTCAATCAAAACAATGTTCCCATGGTGCCCCAGGTTAATGAGTTAATAATTGCTTGATTCATTGCTTAATTCATTTAATCACGTAATTATAAACCGTTAATCATTCGATGAGCAACAGTCGTCACATTAACTAATACAACGTCACGACATATGGCGCCCCCTGTGAGGAATCTAAGATAGGACTAGGCCACACTGTTGTGTTATTCCATATCATTTGTGTAGCAATATATATACATTCCATTAATAGCTATAGGCAGGACTAGAGCGGGAGAGAAGTGTGTGTGTGTCGTTCCATTTGACCCAGATACTGGTCGGGAGAGAACGACCCCTGTTGTATATCTGACCAAAGCCAGTGTGAAGGGGGTCTACTGAATGCTACGAGCTAGGGCATATGTACCAGCCGATGCAGGCATTCTGAGAAATAATACTAGTTGGGCCTAACGTAGTGTTATTTCTGTCGATCGCTTTCAGGAGTGATCTGACTCGGTCATAAGTAATTCCTAGAGCAGAGGACATATGAGCCAGCCATTACGGAAATTAGAGTAGATATATTCGTTTGACCGAAGCGAAGTTATTATCTCTCTACCTCTCGCGTTGTGTAACGGGGAGAGGTTAAGGGTTGAACGTGAGACGTCACCAAGTAAACCCGTTCCCTTGTTGGAGGGAACATCCCTTGTGCGGCGAGGGGGAAACCCCGCGCAAGGAAAGCTGAGCCTTGCGCCAGATGCTAAGCTAACAAAGGGGAGCCGCCATTTTTGTTTTCCTCTTTGTTCATAGTGAATTCCCGCGTTAGACGGGAATCCTGTGTGACCTCAGCTTGGGCTATCCGTAACCTCTGGCGAAGAATCGCCAGTCATTTTTCGTGAAATAAGTCAGGTTACGCTGTAGGATATCAAACCAGTCTTAACTGATTAGATATCATTGTCTTGTTCAATTTTATACATACATTTAAATTGATACACTACCTCTCCAGGTTGGTTATGGGAATAATACACACACGAATGTGCCATAACCAATGAGACATGGTTAAACTGTTCCACGTTAACTTAGATATAGCAACTATTTCAGGTTAATTAAAGCTAATCCCTTTAGCCTATACGGGGTTGACTAATCATTCAAATTGATTAATAGATTAAAGCTGTTTTACCAGCTTAATGGTGTTTAGGTAGACTTTTTAACAGTTTTGTAAAATTCTATTTTCACTGATACCCTGTCGATTTTAGTTTGTGTTAACAGTGACCTCCGGTGGTGAAGAATCACCAGTAATTATTTTTAAATAATTCAGGTTATGCTGTACGATATCTAACCGGTCTCAACTGATTGGATATCATTGTCTCGTTCAATTTAATATACATTAAATTGCTACACTACCGTCCAGGTTGGTTATTGGAATAATACGCAAACTAATGTGTTCTAACCAATGAGACATAGTTAAACTTTTCAATGTTAACTTAGATATAGCAATTACTTCAGGTTAATTAAAGCTAATTCCGTTAGCTATACGGGGTTGACTAATCATTCAAATTGATTAATAGATTAAAGCTGTTTTACCAGCTTAATGGTGTTTAGGTAGACTTTTTAACAGTATTGTAAAATTCTATTTTCACTGGTACCCTGTCGATTTTAGCTTGTGTTAACAGTGACCTCCGGTGGTGAAGAATCACCAGTAATTATTTTTAAATAATTCAGGTTATGCTGTACGATATCTAACCAGTCTCAACTGATTGGATATCATTGTCTCGTTCAATTTAATACACATTAAATTGCTACACTACCGTCCAGGTTGGTTATTGGAATAATACGCAAACTAATGTGTACTAACCAATGAGACATAGTTAAACTTTTCAACGTTAACTTAGAGATAGCAACTCTTTCAGGTGAATTAAAATTAAAATTCCCAAATAGCCGATACAGGTTAGATTTATCATTAAAATCGATTTAATCGTATTCCTACGCCACCCGGAGCAACTCCTACGTTCGTTAGACAATACAAAATCCCGCTCGCAGCATACGCAGCAGTACAAGAGATTATCGATTCCTTATTAGCTAAACGGATAATCAGGGAATGTAACAGTACGTACAGCGCTCCCGTGTGGCCCGTTCTGAAACCAACGGGTAAATGGCGTCTTACCATTGACTACAGACAACTCAACAAACTGGTTCCGTTGTCTCGTTGGCCAATGACACAGCTCGACCAAGAGTTGCCAAAGGTGGCAAACGCCAAGTACTTCTCCACAGTCGACGTGGCAAATGGTTTCTGGACCATGACAGTCGACCCGCGTGACCAACACAAGTTGGCTTTCTCTTTCTCGAACAAGCTCTTCACGTTCAATCGTTGCCCATTCGGGTATGCGAACTCCCCCTCAGAGTTCAACATCTTCCTGCACAAGGCGATGCCAGACGCAGCCTCTAGGGGGACGATAATTTACGTGGACGACGTTCTCATGAGAAGTGAGACTTGGTCACATCACCTCAATGAAATGGACCACGTTCTCACCCAACTCGGGACTGCAGGGGCTAAGTTGGCCATCATGAAAGGACAATGGTGCAGGACCAAGGTAAACTACGTTGGGCTTCTGGTGGGTGCCGAGGGCATCCTGCCACAGTCTAACCGAATCCAAGCAGTCCGCAACATCAAAACACCTACAAACCTTCACGAGGTGCGCAGCTTCTTGGGAGTATGTAATTACTCCCGTCAATTCATCGAAAACTACGCCGACTTGTCAAAACCGTTGACTCACCTTCTTCAGAAAGACACCCCATTCGTTTGGGATGCCACTCACAACGAAGCGGTGGCTTCCTTGAAAAACCTGCTTTGCGAGGCACCCTGCCTGGTATACCCCAACAAAGACAAGACATTCTTTTTGGAAGTCGGTTTCTCAGAGCACTGCCTTAGCGCTGGGTTGTACCAAAAATACGACCAAGACAAACGTGTGGTTGCTTACGCGAGCAAAACACTCAACCCCGCCGAACACAAATACTCAGACTGCGAAAAGCGCTGCTGTCGACAGTCTGGGCGATCAAACACTTCACCAGTTATGTCGGCGGACAAAAGGTGATCATAGAAACATGTCACCAGCCTGTGACTTTTCTGAAAAGCCAACGAATCCGTGAGGGTGCTGTACACAACAGCAGGATAGCGGCTTGGCTCATGACGCTGCAGAGCCATGATGTAGTAATCAACTACGCAAAAGCAAAGAACCTGCCTTTGGGCAGTGCTTTGGCGGTGTGTCAACACTGTGGTGACGAGGAAACTGACTCCGGACCACCCCCGCGTGACATCGCTCCGCCATTGCCTTCGAACCATCACTATTTCGAAGAGAACGTGTGTCTCGACATGCCGATGGCATTTGTAGATGGCTGTTCTTACCGCCATCTAGACCACTTGCAAGCTGGGGTGGGATTGGTATGGCACAACGACATTCCGTGCAAACCACTTCAATTTCAGCTTGGCAACAAGACCAGCCAGTTTGCAGAAGTGGCTGGCGTGCTGATCACCCTGCAAACAGCGGTGAAACACGAATTGGCAGAACTGGCGATCTGCACCGACTCAAACTACGCGAGACTCACCTTCTTATGCCACTTGCCATTTTGGAAACAAAAGCACATGACTACTTCAAGTGGTAAAGAGGTGAAAAACAAAGAGCTCATTCTAGCTTGTGATGATCTCATCACCAAACACGACATACAGGTGTATTGGAAGAAAGTCAAGGGACACTCCAAATCACCTGGTCGTGACAAACTTGGCAACGACCATGCTGACAGCATGGCGAAATCTGGTGCAAATCACGGCACCCCTTGGGTGTTTGCTGCTCGAGACGAAAAACCCACTGAGGAAGCTATGGTGTCTGCGGTAACGCGTAGCCATGTAGCACCACGGAAAACGTCGTCGCACAAACATAATGTGTTGCTAACGCATTCATTCATGAATGGCGACCTGGTAGCAATGCAACACCAAGATGAGTCCCTCGCCACTTTGATGGCATTCCTGTCGGATCCTGTCAACCACCCAGTGTCCGAACTGGCTTTGGCAGGTTCACACGACTTGCGTTCGCTGTACGCAACTAAACAGCACCTCACACTTGTAGATGACCTATTGGTGTATGTTTCAGAAACCGACACCGCTCGAAGGTGGGTGGTTCCTAAAACACAGAGGGGGATAATGATAGCTCATGCCCACGACGAGCCATGTGGAGGCCATAGGGGGGTCAAGGCTACATGTGAAACATTGCGACAGGTGGCCCACTGGCCTCACATGGAACAAGACGTGGCACGATACGTGAGGGGGTGTCTAGTTTGCTGCCAGTTTCAACCCACCAAGCCACTTCACAGAGCACCCCTGCAACGCAAGGGTGTGTCTTACCCCTGGAGCTCGATCCAGATCGACTGGGTCGGCCCAGTTGCCAGGTCTGCCAGAGGCAACAAGTACCTCCTCACAGTGACTTGCGCATTCACAAAGTGGGTGGAGTGCCTGCCGGCGACCAATGACACAGCGGAAACCACTGCCGTTCTTTTGCTAAACCACGTTTTCAGTCGTTTCGGCCTGCCAGGAGAAACCGTGGACAGCGACAGAGGAACCCACTTTTCGGCAGCTGTAATGACCGAACTGTGGAAGCTCCTGGGAGTCAAAGCTAAACTCCACATCGCGTACCACCCTAGGAGCTCGGGGGGGGGGTAGAAAGGAGCAACCAATCAATTGTCAGAATCTTGAGGAAATATGTGGCAGCCAACCACAAAGATTGGGACCTCAAACTCCCATTGGTACTGATGGCAATCAGAGCCACACGCAACAAGTCTACGGGAATGACACCCTTTGAGATGATGACGGGCCGGCAAATTACCCTTCCTCTGCATCTCCTGTACCAACCGGGAGATGTCGCCGCAGCCACCGCCTACACGGCTCATCAATACGTGACCGACTTGCGGAACCATCTCCAGACTACCTTTGCGTACGCTCAAGGACAATTGGAAAGAAGTGCAGAAGGTGACAAGACCTATTACGACAAAAAAGCCTCACACCAGGTGTTCGAGGTCGGAGATAAGGTGTGGTACTACATATACACCAAACCCGCGGGCGTCGCAACAAAGTTCCTGCCCCACTGGACGGGGCCACACGAGATTGTGGTGAAGCTATCACCTGTAGCTTACCAGATCAAAATCAGCAAAGGTCAACAAAACGCCACATTAAAGTGGGTCCACCGGAACCAAATCAAGTTGTACACTCCCCCCATGGGAATAGAAGGGGTGCTAGCCAGCACCGAATAGATAAAAACCCTAGCAAAAACCCAGAGGTACTAAGAAAATTCTTAAGTACCCTCAGCTGATCCCTTCCAGGAGACCAGTACGTTGCACCTAATATCTTTTATTCTCTTCCCAGCTACCAGATATACATCTGTTGTCACTAGTGATATCGTCCTGCGCTGTACTGATTAAAAATAAGAAAAACAGATAAATAGTTGTCAAAACAATTTTTGTTTACGAATACAAATAACTGAAATAATCCAACAATCTCTGATTATGCGTTTCTGTAGGATGGAGTTCCTTTGGATGATCCTGACACTCTGCGCCCTGGTCAAAACCAACCCAGCAGACGAAATCACGAACGGACCCCCTACGGGAATCGTTCTCCGCGACGATCCAGGACTCCTCATAACTAACTGCAGAGTACACACGCAGAGGGTATATGTCCGCCTAGATGCAGAGAATGTGTACCGCCAACACATTCCACCTGCGGCGCATTTGAGTTGGGCCGGGGCTGACTGGACCAGCCAGGCAATTAAGCACGCCCAGCTAGACACTGCCCATATGTTGGCCCAACTCCAAAAGTTCACAGTAACCCAGTCAGAACTAGCTGAGCCCAGGCGAGAAAAACGATTCGTCGGGGCGCTACTATCGATAGGGGCAGCCGTAGGGTCACTATTTGCCCTAGGTACCACTGCCGTCAACGCAGTCAGTCTAGCCACAGTCAAGAGGAATGTTAGGGAGATTACTGAAGAGATGCCACTTATCCAGCAGCAGATGAAGGCACAGGCCCTTAGGTTGCAACATGTGGGAAAGTCTCTCCAGGACACTATTCTGGTGGTCAACACACACGCTACTCTCCTGAACAAAACTATCCTGTCTGTAGGAAAGCTAGCAGAGGTCATGAACCATGACTATGCCCATGTCCAATTGGTTCGATTGTTACTGGAGGATTTTCTCCGTGAAGTTAGCTCTTCTATGGACCACTTGGCCATGAATAGAATCCCCTCATATCTAGTGCCCCTCTCAATGGTGCACGACATATTGACCTCAGCTACTTCAACCACACTAAGGCCGTTACAATCACATTTGGCCTATAGTCTGGGGTCGGCCATCCCAATACACGTTGATGTTGATCGTAATGAAGTGGGTTTTCTACTGACGCTGCCGGTTGTTGAACTGGAGAATATCTATAGATTGAAAACGGTTCTCAATGTAGGATTTTGGCGCGACAGTACCCATGTAAAGATTGCCACGCCCCCAGTTGTAGCTTACCAGGAAAACAACCCAGATTTCTATCTCACCCCTAACCTGCTAATGTGTACTCTAACCAAAGATGTCCACTACCTTTGTCCTAGCAAACCATTTGTCAGGGATAACACTGAGCGTCTTTGTGGTATTAAAGCTATCACCAGCGAAGAACGCTGTAGAGCCCAACTAACAGCCAGGGATGGGGCCACCACTACACAAGTGGAGGTGGTAGGGAACCGATGGTTGGTCAACACACCGTTCGCGTCCGCCACTATGACTTACGAACGCCATGACTCCATCACCCAATTAAACCTCCCCAACCAGACTGTTTTTGTTACGGTACCAGAGGGGGCGATTATTCACGTAGACGACCTCGCTCTATACCACCTTCCCGACGACCGGATAGACACAGAGATTGAAATGCCGGACGCTTTTGCTAAACGTTCCCTTGAGTTACCACAAGCCATTCAATACCAAATCCAGTACGAGGGACCCATGACTGTCGATCTTAGCGGACTGGATGAGGCACTGTTAGTCGACCCGACTGACTACAGACCAAAAGATTGGTCTGTCGCCCGCTCTTGGACGGTGCCGGACAGTATCCTGACTGTTACCATGATCCTTGGTCTCATTTCCCTTGGCGTGTGCACCTACTACGTACACAGGCGCACACGTGCAATGGAAGACCTAATGAGGTCTTATACTAGGATCACCCGTGGGACGGAAGCGATCCCGATTTTTGGAAAGGTGGCAATGGATCCGGAAACCCTCTTACAGGGCCCAGTCCCAGCCTCCTCTCCCGAACTCGCTAGGTCAGCCCAGTAATGTCCCTAATGTAAGCTTGGCCTTCAGGGGCCAAGTTTTTCCAAGTGCCTTAACTACCCACCTGCAAGTAGGATCAACCTAGACATGACATTAGAGACAATGCCATGATAAAGCTATTTAGCCAAGGCCTTGGACATATATAGAACATAGTCCATATTAGATGATTAAGGTGTGGTAGACATATTTTGTATACTTTTATGTTTTTATTCCAATTTTTCGTTTCATTACCTTTGACACTTAGGAAGCCTTAGAGCCAAGACACCGCTCCTTTGGGGAGGAAATGTAATGATGTATTGCCTGAGTGTTGTGCGTTATTAACGTCTGCCAAGTTACTGCCTAGGTCCACTAACCGGGATAACCGGACGACGGGCCGGAACACAGAGCCACTGCCAGACCTCCTTGATCCATTCTGGTGGTGATCCACAGCTTGCGGAAAGCCTACCAGGGGGGAACCACTAAAGGGGGGGGGGCTGCTCTGATGATCCACAGACCAGGACATCCGATGGTCATTCTTATGGTGGGTTGCAACATGCAGAATCATTCCAAGTTGAACCTACCAGAGGGGGACTGTCATGACTGTCCTGATCAGGTCAGGGTACAGGAGACCACCACCCTACAGATTATCTCCCAAACCCCCAACAGAGGAGGAGAGATCTAGGGGTCTGAAGATGTGGGGGTTTTATGACACCTCATGCCCATAATACAGAGAAATTCCTTTGTCCTAACAATGGAGAACTGGCCTCAGAACCTTAAACATGCAATAAAGGAACTTTGGAACAATGGTTTCCGTCAGCCACAATGGTGGTTATGACGAAAAGTGGAATATTAAAATGTATGTAACTTTTGTAGTTGTTTTTAAAGGTTAAGAGATGACGTTATTATGAAAACATTGTACCTTTAAGAGTTTTCCCAGTATATGCCTGATGTTTATACATTGTACGCTGTTTGGAAAATATCCAAATCAAACAGAATGTTTTGATAAAGATGAAATGTGAAGTTAGTGTCTAAAATCGGATTTTTAGCCAAATCTAAGCCTTGCCCCCTTTGACTTGGTCCGCCCAGAGAATCGCCCTAAAGGCTGTTACACCCACTTCTGACCCGAGGGTATAAGACAGGAGAGTGAAGAATTAACATAGTAGACTATTGACCCCAAGCTGCAGCCAAGGTCTAACAAAGTCGACGAACCCCAAAACGAAACACAAGGTTGAAGACAAAGAAATATTTTTCTACACGAGCTACGGACGAGTAGCTGTGTCTAAGCGGGTGAATTCAAGCCGAACCACCCAGCCTCCACTCTCCATTGAATCGTGGTATCGACACCATTCGAGCCGAAGCTGTGAGCTCTGAGCTACAGAGCTGTCTGTCCTCAGAAGACCCCTTTCCGATCAAGGGTGAGGATCAGACCACTTAGCCAAGAAGGACACTGACATCGTGAGGACAACCCGAGAGTTGCGCCGGAGAACTGCGTCATTTAGAAGCCTAAATGACCACGCGGAGCTTCCCACCTGAGAACTACAACACGTAATTACATCATTATATTCTGACCCATAAGAGCGGCAGTTCGGGGCGAGGCTAATTAAATAAGCATGGCTGACAAATGAACCCAAATGTATATTTCTCTCGTGTACTTCCTTTATTTCTCTCTCTTTAAAATCCCCATTTTGGGTAACAAGCGCCATAGTGTGTTGGCCCGTTATACTAAGTCCTAATCAATAGCTAGACTGTGTTTTGTGTATGTGCATTTTTATCATCATTTTAGCTTGCTAGTAAATAAATAATCAACTAAGATTGGTGTGGTAAATTCAGTGGTAAAGCCCGGGTCCGTGCAGATTCCCGGATTATACGACTTTCAGATTATGAGACTGTAGAGGAAATTGATTAATTTAGCGACTGTTGTAATCGATATTCTGATATCCTTTGAGTTAATTTGGGAAATAGAAACTCAATCAAAACAATGTTCCCATGGTGCCCCAGGTTAATGAGTTAATAATTGCTTGATTCATTGCTTAATTCATTTAATCACGTAATTATAAACCGTTAATCATTCGATGAGCAACAGTCGTCACATTAACTAATACAACGTCACGACAATTGTAAGCCTGCCACACACACACTATACGATACATTTATTAAACATAAGAATGAGTGTGAGTTTTTGTCACAACAAGTTGGTTCACCAACTACTTCTCCGATAGAGTTCAGTGTGTAAAATCGGAGGACCTGTTGTCCGGAACCTCTGGCAGTCTCTATGGGGGTGCCACAGGGTTCAATTCTCGGTCCATCTCCTTTCTCTGTATACATCAATGATGTTGCTCTCGCTGCTGGTGATTCTCTGATCCACCTCTACGCAGATGACACCATTCTGTATACTTCTGGCCCTTCTTTGGACACTGTGTTAACTAACCTCCAGACGAGCTTCAATGCCATACAACACTCCTTCCGTGGCCTCCAACTGCTCTTAAATGCAAGTAAAACTAAATGCATGCTCTTCAACCGATCGCTACCTGCACCTGCCCGCCCGTCCAGCATCACTACTCTGGACGGTTCTGACTTAGAATATGTGGACAACTACAAATATCTAGGTGTCTGGTTAGACTGTAAACTATCCTTCCAGACTCACATTAAGCATCTCCAATCCAAAATTAAATTTCGCAACAAAGCATCCTTCACTCATGCTGCCAAACATACCCTCATAAAACTGACTTTCCTACCGATCCTTGACTTCGGCGATGTCATTTACAAAATAGCCTCCAATACCCTGCTCAATAAATTGGATGCAGTCTGTCACAGTGCCATCCGTTTTGTCACCAAAGCCCCATATACTACCCACCACTGCGACCTGTACGCTCTCATTGGCTGGCCCTCGCTTCATACTCGTCGCCAAACCCATTGGCTCCAGGTCATCTATAAGTCTTTGCTAGGTAAAGCCCCGCCTTATCTCAGCTCAATAGTCACCATAGCAGCACCCACCCCTAGCACGCGCTCCAGCAGGTATATCTCTCTGGTCACCCCTAAACCAACTCCTGCTTTGGCCGCCTTTCCTTCCAGTTCTCTGCTGCCAATGAGTGGAACGAATTGCAAAAATCAGCTGTCAGAGCATCAGCTGTCAGAGCAGCTTACCGATCATTTTACCTGTACACAGCCCATCTGTAAATAGTCCACCCAACTACCTCATCCCCATATTGTTATTTATTGTTTTGCTCCTTTGCACCCCAGTATCTCTACTTGCACATTCATCTTCTGCACATCTATCACTCCATTGTTTAATTGCTAAATTGTAATTATTTCACCACTATGGCCTATTTATTGCCTTGCCTCCCTAATCTTACTACATTTGCACACACTGTATATAGATTTTTCTACTGTGTTATTGACTGTATGTTTGTTTATCCCTTGTGTAACTCTGTGTTGTTTGTGTCTCACTGCTTTGCTTTATCTTGGCCAGGTCGCAGTTGTAAATGAGAACTTGTCCTCAACTGGTCTACCTGGTTAAATAAAGGTGAAATATATATATTTTTTAAACAACCTGGCTCGTGTTAAGTGACAGAGAGCTCTTATAGGATCAGGGCACAAATAATAATATAATAATAATCAATAATGTTGCTCTTTATTTAGCCGTCTTACATATAAAACCTTATTTGTTCATCAAAAATTGTGAATAACTCACCACAGGTTAATGAGAAGGGTGTGCTTGAGAGGATGCGCATAACTCTGCAATGTTGGGTTGTATTGGAGAGAGTCTCAGTCTTAAATCATTTTCCACACACAGTCTGTGCCTGTATTTAGTTTCCATGCTAGTGAGGGCTGAGAATCCACTCTCACATAGGTACGTGGTTGCAAAGGGCATTAGTGTCTTAACAGCGCAATTTGCCAATACAAGAAACTCTGAGCGCAGCCCAATCCAGAAATCTGGCAGTGGCTTCTGATTAAATTCAATTTTCACAGAACCACTTGTTGCAATTTCGATGAGGCTTTCTTGTTCAGATATCGGTAAGTGGACTGGAGGCAGGGCATGAAAGGGATAACGAATCCAGTTGTTTGTGTCGTCCGTTTCGGGAAAGTACCTGCGTACAGTAATTGTGCACCCAACTCCCTCAGGTGCTTCGCTATATCATATCTGACATCGTCCGTAAGCTTGAGTTCATTTGCACACAAAAAATCATACAATGATGGAAAGACCTGTGTGTTGTCCTTGTTAATGCAGACAGAGAAGAGCTCCAATTTCTTAATCATAGCCTCAATTTTGTCCCGCACATTGAATATAGTTGTGGAAAGTTCCTGTAATCCTAGATTCAGATCATTCAAGTGAGAAAAAACATCACCCAGATAGGCCAGTCGTGTGAGAAACTTCTCATCATGCAAGCGGTCAGACAAGTGAAAAATATGTTCAGTAAAGAAAACTTTAAGCTCATCTCTCAATTTAAAAAAACATGTCAATTCTTTGCCCCTTGATAACCAGCGCTCTTCTATATGTTGTAAAATCGTTACATGGTCGCTGCCCATATCATTTCATAATGCAGAAAATACATGAGAGTTCAGGGGCCTTGCTTTAACAAAGTTAACCATTTTCACTGTAGTGTCCAAAACGTCTTTTGAAGCTGTCAGGCATTCCCTTGGCAGCAAGAGCCTCTCGGTGGATGCTGCAGTGGACCCAAGTGGCGTCGGGAGCAACTGCTTGCAGGCGCGTTACCACTCTACTATGTCTCCCTGTCATGGCTTTTACACCATCAGTACAGATACCAACACATCTCGACCACCAAAGTCCATTTGATGTCAGAGAGCTGTCCAGTACTTTAAAAATATCCTCTCCTGTTGTCCTGGTTTGCAGAAGAGGATGTCTTCCTTAATTGACCCCCCCATAAACATAACGGACATATACCAGGAGCTGTGCCAGGCCCGCCACGTCTGTTTACTCATTCAGCTGTAACGCATAGAATTCACTTCCTTGTATGCGAAGCAGTAATGGGCCGGTCTCTCAGGCAGCCTCACGGTCTGATGAGGGTGGGAGCTCTGAGGATCTGAACCAGAAGCAGTAATGGGCCGGTCTCTCAGGCAGCCTCACGGTCTGATGAGGGTGGGGATCTGAACCCAGGGTAGAAGCCACCGGGAGACAGAATCGAGAACAAAGGGCTCAGGTACCTCCGGATCAGAGCCGTTTCCGCTCTGTGTCCAATCCGGACTTAACATCTTCAAGGAGGCCACCGTTGCCAGAGAACGCTTTCTTCGGCTTCCACGGCGAGTGACATCTCTCCGTGGCTGGTTGGTTGGATCGAAAACAGGAACATCCCCCAAGTCATTCAGGAGGGTACTATGGTGTTGAAGTTTGAGCTATAGTCAATGAACAGCATTCTTACATTGGTATTCCTCTTGTCCAGATGGAATAGGGCAGTGTGCAGTGTGATGGCGATTGCATCGTCTGTGGACCTGTTGTGGCGGTATGCATATTTAAGTGAGTCTAGGGTGGCAGGTCAGGTGGAGGTGATATGATCCTTAACTCGCCTCTTAAAGCACTTCATGATGACAGAAGCGAGTGCTATGGGTGATAGTCATTTAGTCGGTGGCACTGTGTAATCCTCAAAGCGAGCAAAGGTGTTTAGCTTGTCCGGGAGCAAGATGTCGGAGTTCGCGACGTGGCTGGTTTTCCTTTTATAATCTCTGTGATTGTCTGGAGTCCCTGCTACATACGTCTCGTGTCTGAGCCGTTGAATTACGACTCCACTTTGTCTCTGTACTGACATTTCGCCTGCTTGATTGCCTTACGGAGGGAATAACTACACTGTTTGTAGTCAACCATATTCCCAGTCACCTTGCCGTGGTTAAATGTGGTGGTTTAGCTCTATCTAGAAACAACTCCTAGTCCTCCCCCTAGACACTATGGCTCTATCTAGAAACAACTCCTAGTCCTCCCCCTAGACACTATGGCTCTGTCTAGAAACAACTCCTAGTCCTCCCCCTAGACACTATGGCTCTAACTAGAAACAACTCCTAGTCCTCCCCCTAGACACTATGGCTCTGTCTAGAAACAACTCCTAGTCCTCCCCCTAGACACTATGGCTCTATCTAGAAACAACTCCTAGTCCTTCCCCTAGACACTATGGCTCTATCTAGAAACAACTCCTAGTCCTCCCCCTAGACACTATGGCTCTGTCTAGAAACAACTCCTAGTCCTCCCCCTAGACACTATGGCTCTATCTAGAAACAACTCCTAGTCCTCCCCCTAGACACTATGGCTCTATCTAGAAACAACTCCTAGTCCTCCCCCTAGACACTATGGCTCTATCTAGAAACAACTCCTAGTCCTCCCCCTAGACACTATGGCTCTATCTAGAAACAACTCCTAGTCCTCCCCCTAGACACTATGGCTCTGTCTAGAAACAACTCCTAGTCCTCCCCCTAGACACTATGGCTCTATCTAGAAACAACTCCTAGTCCTCCCCCTAGACACTATGGCTCTATCTAGAAACAACTCCTAGTCCTCCCCCTAGACACTATGGCTCTATCTAGAAACAACTCCTAGTCCTCCCCCTAGACACTATGGCTCTATCTAGAAACAACTCCTAGTCCTCCCCCTAGACACTATGGCTCTGTCTAGAAACAACTCCTAGTCCTCCCCCTAGACACTATGTCTCTATCTAGAAACAACTCCTAGTCCTCCCCCTAGACACTATGGCTCTATCTAGAAACAACTCCTAGTCCTCCGCCTAGACACTATGGCTCTATCTAGAAACAACTCCTAGTCCTCCCCCTAGACACTATGGCTCTATCTAGAAACAACTCCTAGTCCTCCCCCTAGACATTATGACTCAGGGCCAATATATTGCTGTGGGTCATGACAACTTCAAACAGCTCTCAATGGATTCTGACTGTATATTTAAATGATTATTCAACACCTAGTGGATTAAGAATCAAACTAAAACTAAATGTGTTTTATTGTTTTCCAGTGAAATGGACGAAGATGTTCATGCTGATGAGATAAGAGGTAAGTTATACAATCGATAATAGAATAATAAAATATATTATTTCGTTATAGAGTGTATTATTCATCTATTCAGAGTAGTGTTTCCCTGCCTGTCTTTTCAACATAATATACTGTATATCCCTGTATATATATATATATATATATATATATATATATATATATATATATATATACTCTAAATATGCTACCAACAATTTCAAGGGTTCACCTAACCAACTTTTCGGCACGAAGTGCCTTCTTTAGGGTTTATTTTCAGACAGTTTAACCTCCGTTAGTCAGTACCTCTACAAACATTTTTGTGTGTGCGTCAGCTTATTGATCAATACCATTTTTACAGACTGAAGTAGCAGAAAAAGCAGTGATGGGGAAAATCCCCATTTCAAGCACTGTTATCTGTTCAAGAAGATTTGCTTGCAATGTAAGTTTGCTCTGGATTTACATACAATAATAAACTGAGTTAACTGCTTTTTGTGTAAAAAAAAATGTATATATTCTATTTCCTGTATAGGACTCAGAAGTGTCACGGGTGTCGTAGGGTAAAGACCAAGACGCAGTGGGAAAATATATACTCATTTTCTTTTTATTTGGTGAAGAAGGAAAAACTCAATAAACGTATACAAAACACAAACTGGACAGTCTTGTCAGGCACACAGCTAAACAAGCACAATCTCCCACAAACTAACAGGTGAAAACAGGCAACCTAAGTATGACTCTCAATCAGGAACAACGATGTACAGCTGTTCCTGATTGAGAGCCACACCAGGCCAACACAGAAATACAACACTAGACCAGCTCCCTAGAAATACAATACAAGAACATACCCAACAACCCGGAACACCTAAATCAAACACCCCATCTTACATAAATACATATCTAATAAACCCCGAACCACATAAATCAAATACCCTTTCTACATAGATACACCACTAAACCCAGAAACACTCTACACAAAATAACCCTCTATATAAACACATAACCAAAAACATGTACAACAAATACCCTCTGCCACGTCCTGACCAAACTACAATAACAAATAGGCCCTTTATTGGTCAGGACGTGACAAGAAGTGTCTTCGAGCTTGTTGAAATTCTGAACAAAATTGTTGCACAAAGTAAGATGTCTTCAATAACATTATCGATACAATACATGTAATTATATATATTAAATCATTCATTATAATTAATTCAGTAGCCTTAGAATCAATGTTATTAAGCTAATTATATTATTCTAATGTTTTCCGGGGGCCGATATCAAGACGGGTTTAGTCTTGAGACCAGCCATCACATTATCAGTCTTCTAGATGTTTCCTTTGCATTCAGAAACATTATTTCATGTATATCTACAATTTACACCTTAACTAATATCTTTATCCAGTTTTCTAGCCTGGTCCCAGATCTGTTATTACCTACTACAGTATGTAGTGCATTCAGAAACATTATTTCAGTATCCGTAACATACAGTATATCTACAATTTACACCTTAACTAATGTCTCTATCCAGTTTTATAGTCTATCACAGTGCCATCCGTTTTGTCACCAAAGCCCCATATACTACCCACCACTGCGACCTGTACGCTCTCGTTGGCTGGCCATCGCTTCATACTCGTCGCCAAACCCACTGGCTCCAGGTCATCTACAAGTCTCTGCAAGGTAAAGCCCCGCCTTATCTCAGCTCACTGGTCACCATAGAAGCACCCACCCATAGCACGCGCTCCAGCAGGTATATCTCACTGGTCGCCCCCAAAGCCAATTCTTCCTTCGGCCGCCCCCCCTTCCAGTTATCTGCTGCCAATGACTGGAACGAACTGCAAAAATCACTAAAGCTGGAGACTCTTATCTCCCTCACTAGCTTTAAGCACCAGCTGTCAGAGCAGCTCACAGATCACTGCACCTATACATAGCTCATCTGTAAATAGCCCATCCAATCTACCTCATCCCCATGCTGTATTTATTTATTTATCTTGCTCCTTTGTGCCCCAGTATATCTACTTGCACATCATCTTCTGCACATTCTACCATTCCAGTGTTTAATTGCTATATTGTAATTACTTTGCCACCATGGCCTATTTATTGCCTTACCTCTTTTATCCTACCTCATTTGCATATGCTGTATATAGATTTTTCTACTGTATTATTGATTGTATGTTTGTTTATTCCATGTATAACTCTGTGTTGTTGTTTGTGTCGCACTGCTTTGCTTTATCTTGGCCAGGTTGCAGTTGTAAATGAGAACTTGTTCTCAACTAGCCTACCTGGTTAAATAAAGGTGAAATAAAAACTAAATAAAAAATGTTTGACCTGTTGCATACTTAGAAATGAGCCTGTTGTAGACAGACAGGGTGTCTGAAATTTGCTCTCACAAGGTCGGCTCAGCGGGAGTGGAAATATTGGATAAATGCCCAGACTGTGGTTGCCAGGTGTTCTCATCCTCTGCAACCGATCTCTGGGAGGAAACGTTTTGCTGAGAAAGGATGCACTTGTGATCGTATAAATATGCTGAGGGGGAAATACCTCATCAGAGCTTCTGACTAAACTCCACATGAAGTGCTGTTTGTCTGTAATCTCTCCGCTGGCGTGAATAAACATAAATTCATTTAAGCTTGACTTTGGAGTCATTAGTAGCAATTTCCACGACACCTGTATTTGTGGAGTTTCTCCCATTCTTCTATGCAGATCCTCTCAAGCTCTGTCAGATTGGATGGGGAGCGTCGCTGCACAGCTATTTTCAGGTTTCTCCAGAGTTTGACCGGTGTCAAGTCCGGGCTCTGGCCGGGCCACTCAAGGACATTCAGAGACTTACCCCGAAGCCACTCCTGCGTTGTCTTGGCTGTGTGCTTAGGGTCATTGTCCTGTTGGAAGGTGAATCTTCGTCCCAGTCTGAGGTCTTGAGCTCTCTGGAGCAGGTTTTCATCAAGGATCTCTCTGTACTTTGCTCCGTTCAACTTCCCCTCGATCCTGACTAGTCTTCCAGTCCCTGCCTCTGAAAAACATCCCCACAGCTTGATGCTGCCACCACCATGCTTCACTGTAGGGATGGTGCCAGGTTTCCTCCAGACGTGACGCTTGGCATTCAGGCCAAAGAGTTCAATCTTGGTTTTATCAGACCAGAGAATTTTGTTTCTCATGGTCTGAGAGTCCTTTAGGTGCCTTTTGGCAAACTCCAAGCGGGCTGTCATGTGCATTTTACTGAGGGGTGGCTTCCGTCTGGCCACTCTACCATAAATGCCTGATTGGTGGAGTGCTGCAGAGATGGTTGTCCTTCTGGAAGGTTCTCCCATCTCCACAGAGGAACTCTGGAGCTCTGTCAGAGTGACTATCAGGTTCTTGGTGACCTCCCTGACCAAGGCCCTTCTCCCCCGATTGCTCAGTTTGGCCGGGCGGCCAGCTCTATGAAGAGTCTTGGTGGTTCTAAACTTCTTCTATGTAAGAATGATGGAGGCCACTGTGTTCTTGGGGACCTTCAATGTTGCAGAAATGTTTTGGTACCCTTCCCCAGATCTGTGTCTCGACACAATCCTGTCTCGGAGCTCTACGGACAAATCCTTAGACCTCATGGTTTGGTTTTTGCTCTGACATGCGCTGTCAACTGTGGGACCTTATATAGACAGGTGTGCCTTTCCAAATCATGTCCAATCAATTTAATTGGTGGAATCCAATCAAGTTGTAGAAACATCTCAAGGATGATCAATGGAAACAGGATGCACCTGAGATCAATTTCAAGTCTCATAGCAAAGGGTCTGAATACTTATGTAAATAATGTATTTGAAAAAACGGTATTTGCTTTGTCGTTATGGGGTATTGTGTGTAGATTGATTAGGATTTGTTTTTGTTTAATCCATGTTAGAATAAGGCTGTAATGTAACAAAATGCGGAAAAGGTAAAGGGGTCTGAATACTTTCTGAAGGCACTGTATGCTGTATTGTACATCTGTAGACAACATAATGCCATAATTATAAGGGTTAAGGTAAGGGTTATGAGTGGTTAAGATAAGGGTTAAGGTAAGGGTTATGAATGGTTAAGGTAAGGGTTAAGGTAAGGGTTATGAATGGTTAAGATAAGGGTTAAGGTAAGGGTTATACATGGTTAAAATAAGGGTAAAGGTAAGGGTAAAGGTAAGGGTTAAGGTAAGGGTTATAAATGGTTAAGGTAAGGGTTATGAATGGTTAAGGTAAGGGTTAAGGTAAGGGTTATGAATGATTAAGGTAAGGGTTAAGGTTTGGGATAGGGTTATGAATGGTTAAGGTAAGGTTAAAGGTGTGGGATAGGGTTATGAATGGTTAAGGTAAGGGTTAAGGTGTGGGATAGGGTTATGAATGGTTAAGGTAAGGGTTAAGGTTTGGGATAGGGTTATGAATGGTTAAGGTAAGGGTTAAGGTTTGGGATAGGGTTATGAATGGTTAAGGGTTAAGGTTTGGGATATGCTAAATTAAAAATAAAAGTGCCGAGCACTGGGATTGGGTTAGGGTTAAAACTGGCACTGGGATTGGGTTAGGGTTAAAACCGAGCACTGGGATTGGGTTAGGGTTAAAACTGAGCACTGGGATTGGGTTAGGGTTAAAACTGAGCACTGGGATTGGGTTAGGGTTAAAACTGGCACTGGGATTGGGTTAGGGTTAAAACTGGCACTGGGATTGGGTTAGGGTTAAAACTGAGCACTGGGATTGGGTTAGGGTTAAAACTGAGCACTGGGATTGGGTTAGGGTTAAAACCGAGCACTGGGATTGGGTTAGGGTTAAAACTGAGCACTGGGATTGGGTTAGGGTGTTAGCTTTAAAATGGCAAACGTAAAGTCTCCATCCCATGTCAAAATGTGTAGAATTGCAGGAAATTAGCTTTAAACTTACAACATGTCCTCTCCACCAACCAGAGGGGTGTGTGAACAGGTTGTGTCATAAACAATGCTTGCGCCCATAGAATTAAACGTGGCGCTCGCAGGGGAAGGCGTGTGATGTTCCCCAATACTGGAAGTGGGGCCTGGACTTAAAATGTTTGGTAACCCCTGACCTATGGTAGAAACTATTCTCCCAGTCCACTACACCTGTCCCCAGGGGTTGCAAATCAGCTGGACCGGTTCTCAATCTCTTCATTCAAAGACTCAGTCATGGACACTCTTACTGACAGTTGTGGCTGCTTCACGTGATGTATTGTTGTCTCTACCTTCTTGCCCTTTGTGTTGTTGTCTGTGGCCAATAATGTTTGTACCATGTTTTGTGTTCTACCATGCTGTGCTTCTGCCATGTTGTGTTTCTACCATGTTGTGCTTCTGCCATGTTGTGCTTCTGCCATGTTGTGTTTCTACCATGTTGTGTTGCTACCATGTTGTGATGCTACCATGTTGTGCTGCTACCATGTTGTGTTGCTACCATGTTGTGTTTCTACCATGTTGTGCTTCTGCCATGTTGTGTTGCTACCATGTTGTGCTGATACCATGTTGTGCTGATACCATGTTGTGTTTCTACCATGTTGTGCTGATACCATGTTGTGTTGCTACCATGTTGTGTTTCTACCATGCTGTGCTTCTGCCATGTTGTGTTGCTACCATGTTGTGCTGATACCATGTTGTGCTGATACCATGTTGTGTTTCTACCATGCTGTGCTTCTGCCATGTTGTGTTTCTGCCATGTTGTGTTTCTGCCATGTTGTGCTTCTGCCATGTTGTGTTGCTACCATGTTGTGTTCCTACCATGTTGTGTTGCTACCATGTTGTGTTGCTACTATGTTGTCGTCTTCGGTCTCTCTTTATGTAGTGTTGTGGTGTCTCTTGTTGTGATGTGTGTTTTGTCCTATAATTATATACAGTATATATATATATTTTATTTTTAATCCCAGGCCCCCGTCCCCACAGGAGGCCTTTTGGTCAGCCGTCATTGTAAATAAGAATTTGTTCTTAACTGACTTGCCTAGTTAAATAAAGGTTAAATAAAGGTTAAATAACATAAATGGAGATGGGACAGAGGACACAACAACAGGGTTCAGATCAGTTCAATTATAATGCAGGTAATCCAGTTTTCCTCATTGCTTTTCAATTACTAAATTATAATTTGATATTACTTCTTGAATTGACTGAATGTAACCCTGTATGATACTTATTAGAATTAGGACTGTGGTGTTATTAACCTAGGAATATAAAATAATACCGTACAACACCCAGTACTGTGTTGATATAGTATTTATTTACACTTGTTCATTTTTTCATTTAACCTTTTATTTAACTAGGCAAGACAGTTAAGAACAAATTGTTATTTACAATGGCGGCCTACTCCGGCCAAACCCGGACGACGCTGGGCCAGTTGTGCGCCTTCCAAGCTCATATACATCTTTGGCACCAGTGATAGAGTATTTTTTTTTTCACCTTTCAACTTCACTGCGTGTTGTACGGTATTATATTCCCATTTTGCCACAACTTTGGAAGTATGCTTGGGGTCATTGTCCATTTGGAAGACCCATTTGCGACCAAGCTTTAACTTCCTGTCTGATGTCTTGAGATGTTGCTTCAATATATTCACATCATTTTCCTACCTCATGATGCCATCTATTTTGTGAAGTGAACCAGTCCCTCCTGCAGAAAAGCACCCCCACAACATGATGCTGCCACCCCTGTGCTTCACGGTTGGGATGGTGTTCTTTGGCTTGCAAGCCTCTGTCACGTCCTGACCAGCAGAGGGAGTAGTTGTGTAGTATTTTGGTCAGGACGTGGCAGAAGAAGTCTTTGTATGTGTGTACTGGGATGTCGGTTTCAATGTTGGTCTGTGTGAAACAGCTCAACTCACAGGTCAAGCTTTCGAGGTGCCCTTCGCTATCGAACAGGATATCTCTGCTCCTCCTGGGCTTCCGGTGGTGGGCCAGATTCGGGTGGAAGGTCAGGCTCTGTCTCTCCCGTACATCCACAGTCAGGAGAATAGTCCTGGGGGTCGTTATTGTTCTTGTTCTCTCGGCATGTCTCTGCTGGGGCGTTGGACCGTAGCAGATGATCCACATGAACGTTGACATGGCGATGACCAATTTGGACTTGGTAAGTCAAAGGTCCTCTGCGTTGCAAGATCACACCTGAGTTCCACAGGTGCTTGCACTACAAGGTGCTCTCCAATGGTTGGTGCTGACACGAGGACGTCGTCCATGAAGCACACAACATTGTCTATACCGTCCAAGATCTGATCCATTGTATGTTGGAATATCGCTGGAGCTGTCAAGATTCCATAGGCCAAGTGATTGAATCTGAATAGTCCCTTGTGTGTATTGATGGTCAGATAATGTTCTGACTCTGGATCCAGCTTCAGTTGCTGATAAGCGAATGCCAGGTCCAGCTTACTGAAAACCTTCCCACCAAGCTAGAGTGGCAAACAGATCCTCAGCGTTTGGTAGTGGATATTCCTCTGGTAGTATGCAGCGATTTACTGTGACCTTGTAGTCTCCTCACATTCTGACGTTCTTGTCTTTCTTTGGGACTACAACGATCGGAGCGGCCCAGTCGCTCCTCGCTACTTTCATGATGATGTTATTCTTCTGTAGGCGGTTCAGTTCCTTCTCTAATGCTTCCTTAAGAGCATATGGAACTGGACGTGTGTCACGTCCTGACCAGCAGAGGGTGTTGTTGTGTAGTTTTGGTCAGAACGTGGCAGAGTATGTCTGTGTATGTGTGTTCTGGGTGTTGTATTTCTATGTGGGTCTGTGTGGCTCTCGATCAGGGACAGCTGGTGATCGTTGTTCCTGATTGGGAGTCATATATTTAGGAGTATGTTTGTCACTTGGGTTTGTGGGTGGTTGTGCTAACACTGCTAGTCTTTTTGTTTGCAGTAAGCATGTTAGCCTGTTGTGAGTTTTGTGTTTATTGTTTTCCTGTGTATACTTTGCTTTAATTTATTATTCTTTACATTAAAAGATGAGTATCCACATTCCGCCTGCAGTTTGGTCCATTCAACACGGCTTCAACAATTATGACAACGTGGTTTGTGAAAGATAGGCTTGGTTCATTCTTGCACTCTGACTTTTGCTGTGAAGTCTTGTATTTTGCCGTAGACGTCTTTAAAAAGTTATTTGTGCTTCTCCAGCTTATAGTGAGTGTAGCTTGACTCACTGGTTTGTCATTTCTGACAGAAAATTTCTCCCAAGTTCAACTTGGTGTTTTGTAGCCAGTTTCTGCCTAGCAAGGCTGATTTTTCTCCTTTAACAATGACAAGCGGAAGCGTCCACTCCTTCCCCTCATACCGGACCGGTACCTGGATCTGCCCTAACACAGGAATAGTGTCACCAGTGTATGAAGAAAGGCGGATGGACGCTGGCTGAAGAGGGCACTCTTTTAGTTTTTCTTTGTAGGGTCTCTCTGGAACCAGAGATACAGACGCTCCGGTGTGTCCAGCTGCATTTGTACTGGTTCTCCCGCTAACTCCATGCTGAGATAGATTCCATATTTTTGTTGTTGAGATGTGTACACTGTGAACAGTTCCAATACTGTTTCAGTTGTACCTTCCTCTTCTTGTGCTGCGTCTGACACTTTGCGCTTTTGCTGTGCGTTTTGGAGCTTTACAATGGTCTGCCTCAGCACCGCTCCAGCTCTGTCACCTTTCACCGCAGGTACGGAAGTGTGACACAGGTGGATTGAGACGCATCCAATGCAAAAGAAACGGACAGATTTTTATGGAGATTTTTACTATGCTAATTAGATTTACACGGGGGCGCAGACATAAACCTTAGGGTTAGGTTTAACTCTGTCCAGACCTGGTAGGCCATCCCCTAAAGGGGTTTAACTCTGTCCAGACCTGGTAGGCCATCCCCTAAAGGGGTTTAACTCTGTCCAGACCTGGTAGGCCATCCCCTAAAGGGGTTTAACTCTCTCCAGACCTGGTAGGCCATCCCCTGTACAGGATACATCTCGACCAGCAGACTAGCCTATATCCTGCAGGGGAAACCCAGGCTTCCTCACCAGCCACACCCTGTGATATTTATCGACATAACTACACTAACAACATGCTACTCTACACCATCAGAGGCGTCATATTGTATTGGTGGTGACTCAAATACTGTAAACAGTCATAAAGGGACTTGTGACAAATAGGAAGCCTCGAATGAGGAAACACTCCTCTCCATTCGTACTCAGTCTCTCCCTTGATATATCTCTATCTACATCCCTCTTCTAGTGGTCTCAGTGGATTCCTTCATCATATATTCATTTGAGAATGACTTTAGAGGATGTCTACGTATGGTATTTATCCTCGGGGATTTCTTATCCCGTGTTTGTTGTTTGAACAGTCATGGCCACCGCATGAATAAAGTCCATTGAAAGAGAAGCACACATGAATCATCAGTATGAGTGTTTACAGTCCTCTACACATCCGGTAATCTCTGTTCTACAGTCCTCTACACACCCGGTAATCTCTGTTCTACAGTCCTCTACACATCCGGTAATCTCTGTTCTACAGTCCTCTACACACCCGGTAATCTGTGTTTACAGTCCTCTACACACCCAGTAATCTCTGTTCTACAGTCCTCTACACATCCAGTAATCTGTGTTCTACAGTCCTCTACACATCCAGTAATCTCTGTTCTACAGTCCTCTACACATCCAGTAATCTCTGTTCTACAGTCCTCTACACATCCAGTAATCTCTGTTCTACAGTCCTCTACACACCGGGTAATC
Organism: Salmo trutta; assembly: GCF_901001165.1. Classification (NCBI taxonomy): domain Eukaryota; kingdom Metazoa; phylum Chordata; class Actinopteri; order Salmoniformes; family Salmonidae; genus Salmo; species Salmo trutta. The sequence goes on along the minus strand of NC_042966.1, from coordinate 44,383,127 downwards.
TCTGTTCTACAGTCCTCTACACATCCAGTAATCTCTGTTCTACAGTCCTCTACACACCCGGTAATCTCTGTTCTACAGTGCTCTACACACCCAGTAATCTCTGTTCTACAGTGCTCTACACACCCAGTAATCTCTGTTCTACAGTCCTCTACACATCCAGTAATCTCTGTTCTACAGTCCTCTACACATCCAGTAATCTCTGTTCTACAGTCCTCTACACATCCAGTAATCTCTGTTCTACAGTCCTCTACACATCCAGTAATCTCTGTTCTACAGTCCTCTACACACCCAGTAATCTCTGTTCTACAGTCCTCTACACACCCGGTAATCTCTGTTCTACAGTCCTCTACACATCCAGTAATCTCTGTTCTACAGTCCTCTACACATCCAGTAATCTCTGTTCTACAGTCCTCTACACATCCAGTAATCTGTGTTCTACAGTCCTCTACACACCCAGTAATCTCTGTTCTACAGTCCTCTACACATCCAGTAATCTCTGTTCTACAGTCCTCTACACATCCAGTAATCTCTGTTCTACAGTCCTCTACACACCCGGTAATCTGTGTTCTACAGTGATCTCTGAAACCAAGAACCAAATGTGTCCTGAATATCACGAGAGGTTACATACCGTGGGGTTTCACAGAGTGACTTACCGTGCTGAAGTTATCCACTACAGTCCCAAATCTCTCTCTCTTTTCTCTCTCTCTGTCTCTGTCTCTCTCTCTTTCTCTCTCTCTCTGTCTCTGTCTCTGTCTCTCTATCTATCTCCCCCTCTCTCTCTGTCTCTCTCTCTCTCTCCCTCTCTCCCTGGCCTGGCCTGGCCTGTGGGTTTAGAAGAAGGCTGGGGTATTATGAAACCCAGAATTGCAATTTGTTTACAATATTCTTTACCACCCTATGTTGACAGAGAAATTGTAGTCTTGGTAGTCTATGTAGTAGCCTACACTGATCAGATCAAGTTAGATATTTAAAAAAAAAATGTTTTAACTTTATTTAACGAGGCAAGTCAGTTAAGAACAAATTCTTATTTTCAATAACGGCCTACCGGGGAACAGTGGGTTAACTGCCTTGTTCAGAGGCAGAACGACAGATTTGTACCTTGTCAGCTCGGGGGATTTGATCTTGCAACCTTTCAGGTACTAGCCCAACACTCTAACCACTAGGCTACCTGTCTCTAACCACTAGGCTACCTGTCTCTAACCACTAGGCTACCTGTCTCTAACCACTAGGCTACCTGTCTCTAACCACTAGGCTACCTGTCTCTAACCACTAGGTTACCTGTCTCTAACCACTAGGCTACCTGCTCTAACCACTAGGCTACCTGCTCTAACCACTAGGCTACCTGTCTCTAACCACTAGGCTACCTGTCTCTAACCACTAGGCTACCTGTCTCTAACCACTAGGCTACCTGCTCTAACCACTAGGCTACCTGCTCTAACCACTAGGCTACCTGTCTCTAACCACTAGGCTACCTGTCTCTAACCACTAGGCTACCTGTCTCTAACCACTAGGTTACCTGCCTCTAACCACTAGGTTACCTGCTCTAACCACTAAGCTACCTGTCTCTAACCACTAAGCTACCTGTCTCTAACCACTAAGCTACCTGTCTCTAACCACTAGGCTACCTGTCTCTAACCACTAGGCTACCTGCTCTAACCACTAGGCTACCTGTCTCTACCACTAGGCTACCTGTCTCTAACCACTAGGCTACCTGCTCTAACCACTAGGCTACCTGCTCTAACCACTAGGCTACCTGCTCTAACCACTAGGCTACCTGCTCTAACCACTAGGCTACCTGTCTCTAACCACTAGGCTACCTGCTCTAACCACTAGGCTACCTGCTCTAACCACTAGGCTACCTGCTCTAACCACTAGGCTACCTATCTCTAACCACTAGGCTACCTGTCTGTAACCACGAGGCTACCTGTCTCTAACCACTAGGCTACCTGCTCTAACCACTAGGCTACCTATCTCTAACCACTAGGCTACCTGTCTCTAACCACTAGGTTACCTGCCTCTAACCACTAGGTTACCTGCCTCTAACCACTAGGCTACCTGTCTCTAACCACTAGGCTACCTGTCTCTAACCACTAGGCTACCTGCTCTAACCACTAGGCTACCTGCTCTAACCACTAGGCTACCTGTCTCTAACCACTAGGCTACCTGTCTCTACCACTAGGCTACCTGTCTCTAACCACTAGGCTACCTGCTCTAACCACTAGGCTACCTGCTCTAACCACTAGGCTACCTGCTCTAACCACTAGGCTACCTGCTCTAACCACTAGGCTACCTGCTCTAACCACTAGGCTACCTATCTCTAACCACTAGGCTACCTGTCTGTAACCACTAGGCTACCTGTCTGTAACCACTAGGCTACCTGTCTGTAACCACTAGGCTACCTGTCTCTAACCACTAGGCTACCTGTCTCTAACCACTAGGCTACCTGTCTCTAACCACTAGGCTACCTGTCTCTAACCACTAGGCTACCTGTCATCCCCCTCTAACCACTAGGCTACCTGTCTCTAACCAGGTACTAGCCCAACACTCTAACCACTAGGCTACCTGTCTCTAACCACTAGGCTACCTGTCTCTAACCACTAGGCTACCTGCCTCTAACCACTAGGCTACCTGCTCTAACCACTAGACTACCTGCTCTAACCACTAGGCTACCTGTCTCTAACCACTAGGCTACCTGTCTCTAACCACTAGGCTACCTGTCTCTAACCACTAGACTACCTGCTCTAACCACTAGACTACCTGCTCTAACCACTAGGCTACCTGTCTCTAACCACTAGGCTACCTGTCTCTAACCACTAGGCTACCTGTCTCTAACCACTAGGCTACCTGTCTCTAACCACTAGGCTACCTGTCTCTAACCACTAGGCTACCTGTCTCTAACCACTAGGCTACCTGCCTCTAACCACTAGGCTACCTGCCTCTAACCACTAGGCTACCTGCCTCTAACCACTAGGCTACCTGTCTCTAACCACTAGGCTACCTGCCTCTAACTTGCCTGCCTCTAACTTGCCTGCCTCTAACTTGCCTGCCTCTAACTTGCCTGCCTCTAACTTGCCTCTAACTTGCTCACATTGTATATAGTCTTATTTATTTATTTATTTTTATTTTTTATTTTTTTCTACTGTATTATTGACTGTATGTTGTTTACTCCATGTGTAACTCTGTGTTGTTGTATGTTGTCGAACTGCTTTGCTTTATCTTGGCCAGGTCGCAATTGTAAATGAGAACTTGTTCTCAACTGGCCTACCTGGTTAAATAAAGGTGAAATAAAAAAACATAAAAAAATAACCACTAGACTACCTGTCTCTAACCACTAGGCTACCTGCCGCAGTCAAATATGACCCAGGCCTAATGTCGTCCAAGAAGATGTGATTAGATAGAAGTGTATGTTTACTTTACAACACAAGGTTGACCTTAGACCTGACATTCCACATCCAGAACATTTTCATGAGCAGTACATTTTACATTTTGGTCATTTACTAGACACTCTTATCCAGAACGACTTACATTAGTGCATGAGTAACCTGCAAATATCCAGATTAAATAGGCCTAAATCATTTGGCTCTGTTTTGACAATCATTTGCCTTTTTTTACTCATGTAGAAAAACTGTCTGAATTCCATGGCGTAACCTAATTGAGTTTATCCAGGTCTGCATTTTGTAAATGACCCCTGCTGGTAGACATGGTTACTACAACAGGCTGGAAACATCCTGAACATCATAACCCCCATACAGCTTCCCTGTACTGTAAGAGGTAGGTACAGACAAAATCATCATTAATCTAATATATAAAAACACAGATAATGACTTTATATGGCCCCTGACATTGTAAATATATGCTATTCTAGCAGCATTATTCATCTAATTAATGCATGTATGAACGTTTTATCTGTTAATTTATATTTATCTATTTTTGACGCTGTTTTACAAGTGCACTTCACTTCCAAAGACGCGTTATAAAAGTCTTGTGTCACTACTGTATGTAACGCCTGGCTGTCATAGGGACAGTTGGCTAACCAAAGGCCTATAGAAAACGTTATATATCTGTGTTTATAGTCTACATTTCATACTGTACTGATATTGATCTATGTTATGTTACGTCCTGCCTACTGTAAATCAATTTATCATCTATAGACCCAACCCTGGACATGTGGCCATGTTTTCACCGATCAACACACAACGCAGAGGCGTTTTAAATCTACACAGGTCGTAGGGAAGAAGGCCATCTACCGGACAATTACCGATCAACCGTGTCAGTCTACCTGTATGGGGTTACGGACTGCTGCGTTAAGGTTCAACTGGAATATTAAGGCTGTAGTCGGACTTTATATTCATCCACCCGTTATGATACTCAAACAGATGAATTGACTGGTTGATTGTTTTGATGCATATGCCTTAAAAAAAACACAAAAAAGTGTTCATATTCACACTAAATACTTTTGAACGAGTAAACGTTGAGTAGAAAGCAACAGTTCCGGACATAGAAATCTGTGTCCATATTGTCGGGTAAAACACTCGCTCTGACTTGCAGACAGACCACGCCTGAAACTAGGGGCGTAGAAGGAATTTCTACTTTTCCACCAGTGAACCACATCCCAACTATTTTCCTCTTTTCACTGTGTCGACGCAGTCAGTCACCCGACCCGAGAGAGGACAAGGACAAGGATAATGGCTGGAGTGGCATCAACGTTGGCCAAGAAGAGGGCTTTGGCCGCAGGATTTGGCACTAATGCCAATGCGTCGAAGTACCTAAACCAGGACTTCGAGTCTCTGAGGAGCGAGTGTCTGAGTAGAGGTTCACTTTTCACGGATTCCACTTTTCCAGCAGAACCTGCGTCCTTGGGATTCAATGAGCTTGGGCCGAGATCTTCCAAAACCAGAGGTGTGCAATGGAAACGACCTGGGGTAAGTTACTGCCTTTATTAAGCACAAGTAAAATGTCAACTCTATGGCTGGATTTGTATTGATCAAAATACACCAAAGCGTTATCTATCTCTGGGAAAAACATTATTTTTTACAACAAATAACTATATATATATATATATATATATATATATATATATTTGATAAAACCGTATACCAAACAAAACAGACAAACTTTATACACAGGAAGTTGATCTACAACAGAAACAAGATAGGATGTAAGGTAAATATGATCAAACACAAGTTAACCAAGCTTAAACAGCCAAGAAAATGGATTTATGGTTTAAACAAAAACTCAGAACTTCCAACCAGATCAAAAACAGCTAGGATCCAGAACATTATGTCACCTCTCCCCTAACCAGAAACCAGACGTCTTTGTATGACCAGTTGAGAACCGGTATACTGGTAATTGAAGTAGGTAGGTTCAATGACATAGATGAAGAAGAGGGACTGTGTATTGTCTGTGATTTAGGGGAGGTAGAGAATTAACTTTTTTATTTGATAGTTCTTTATGTGATAATCTGAGAGCTGTACTGTTTGATAAAATGTTGCAAAGGAAACAGGAATTATCCTGGATTAGAGATGAAGGAAAAACTTTAATGTCTATTTAGAAAATAGGTTTTCCTGGCTACACGTTTTATCTTCAAGGCTTGGAAGATGCGACAAGACAAGATCTATACACGAAATGTTTCTGTTTAGTTTTCTCAATTGTTTTCCGCTGCCATATTAATGTGTTTATATGTACAGTACCAGTCAAAAGTTTGGACACACCTACTCATTCAACGGTTTTTCTTTATTTTTTACTATTTTCTACATTGTAGAATAATAATGAAGACATCAAAACTATGAAATAACACATATGGAATCATGTAGTAACCAAAAAAGTGTTAAACAAATCAAAATATATTTTCTATTTGAGATTCTTCTAAGTAACCACCCTTTGCCTTGATGACAGCTTTGCGCACTCTTGGAATTCTCCCAACCAGCTTCATGAGGTAGTCACCTGGAATGCATTTCAATTAACGTGTGCCTTGTTAGAAGTTCATTTGTGGAATTTCTTTCCTTCTTAATGAGTTTGAGCCAATCAGTTGTGACAAGGTAGGGGTGGTATACAGAAGATAGCCCTATTTGGTAAAAGATCAAATCCATATTATGGCAAGAACAACAAACAAGAACGTCTCTCTCATGGCTAACTACCAGGAAGTTTGAAAAGACAGGCGTGGTGATACACAAAGCAACTCAAACAACATTGAAATTGCATCAATTATATATTTTTTTATACATCTTCAGTTTGGCATTTCTCTTGTGATGCGGTTCACATCAGCACTGACAGATGTGTTGACTTGACAACTGCGTCTGAGTTTTGAACGACTACCCCCCACCCTTTTGTTCCATGCTGGCTGAAGACCCAGCTAGCCAGTAACTAGCTAACAGCAAACAGATGAAGAACCAGCTAGCCAGTAACTAGCTAACACCAGACAGATGAAGACCTAGCTAGCCAGTAACTAGCTAACACCAGACAGATGAAGACCTAGCTAGCCAGTAACTAGCTAACACTAGACACAGATAAAGACCTAGCTAGCCAGTAACTAGCTAACACCAGACACAGATAAAGACCTAGCTAGCCAGTAACTAGCTAACACCAGACACAGATAAAGACCTAGCTAGCCAGTAACTAGCTAACACCAGACAGATGAAGACCTAGCTAGCCAGTAACTAGCTACCACCAGACAGATGAAGACCTAGCTAGCCAGTAACTAGCTAACACCAGACAGATGAAGACCCAGCTAGCCAGTAACTAGCTAACACCAGACAGATGAAGACCCAGCTAGCCAGTAACTAGCTAACACCAGACAGATGAAGACCCAGCTAGCCAGTAACTAGCTAACACCAGACACAGATAAAGACCTAGCCACCCAGTAACTAGCTAACACCGGACAGATGAAGACCTAGCTAGCCAGTAACTAGCTAACACCAGACAGATGAAGACCTAGCCAGCCAGTAACTAGCTAACACCAGACAGATGAAGACCTAGCTAGCCAGTAACTAGCTAACACCAGACAGATGAAGACCTAGCTAGCCAGTAACTAGCTAACACCAGACAGATGAAGACCTAGCTAGCCAGTAGCTAGCTAACACCAGACACAGATGAAAGGGGAAACATATAAGTATCTTTGCCATAGATGAATAGGGTAAACTTTTAATTATATTTGTTGACACCCTATAATCAAAAGTTGGCACCAGTAGAGTAGCTATCTAGCTGCAAACACGCCTTCTCCGATGTTGGTTACAACGCTGTACTTATTTAAATTAGTTAAGAGAATATCATGTTACCGATTGGTGTATTAAAATGAGAGTTAAGGTGATGTCACCTTGTCCTCTTAATAATGAATCCAAGTGTTTGACTTGGGGGGAGGGGACCAGTAACTTTATGATCAAACTTTATCAATGTAGAAGAAACAGTCAGTTTTTATACTTTGATCTGGTTTCCTTCAAATATCATCACATTTCAGGAGAAACATGATTTTTGACTGTTCATTTAAGGGTTCATAAGGCTTAACAGGCTTTACATTATAGGGTTGCCTTTGCTTTAATGTTTTCAGCCTATGCAGCATTTTTCAAATAATATTCAATTTTATTTAGAAAAAGCCAGAATCTGGGCTTTTCTTTTTCCCACTTGTGTTTCTGTACATAATATGTATCAGACATTATGAAGAGATGTATGTATGCATGCATGCATCATGTATATCAAGTGTGTATATGTGTGTATATATATATATATATATATATATATATATATATATATATATATACTTTGTTCTGATCCAAATCTTTATCATCAAACAAAAGTCCTCACTGGAAATATGTCTTTGTAGCCTAAGTCAGTGATGTCACAGCAGTCTGATGGGCGTGTCTGATGGGCGTTTCCAGATGCTTGTTGGGCGTAAAGGAACCACTTCATCATTCTATCCTATCCAAAACAACTGAAACTTTACCGAACGGCTAAATGAATGAGGAACACGGTCAGGGTGACTCATACTCCAACTATTTGGATGGGACTTTGGCGTTAGTCATCTGATCCCCACACCTTTTTTGTTTTGTCGGCCAACAGATCAACTCTTAGACAGTGAACTTTTGAAACAATTGAGGTTACATTAGGTCATTGTGGACCATGCGCCTTACTTGTGCGTGCATGACTTTTAATGTTTTATCAGTCTACCAGTCTACCAGTCTTCATTCCTATGTGCTTTTATTTCATAACTATTATTGATAATGACTAATCCTCCTAGTCAAATCTGCTAGGAATGTTACTGTCTAGTGAAAATCAGACTTTTAAAAAGTTAATATTCTGTTAACTCACACCCAGATAATGTTGTTGACTCATCCTATACTCGTATTTGTGGCCAAGCATAAATAGGAGAATAACCCGCCCCCCACCGCCATATCTAACAAACTATGTAAAAAAATGCTTGCTATGGTGAAATCCTGAGCTATGTTGAAATCCTCCTGAGCCAATCAGCGGTCTACTCGCATGAATGGTTTTATTGACCGGTATACGCTCCCACACCATTCAAAAACAGAAAAGCTGCTTTTTTTAACATACTTAGTTTTAATTCCCCCCCCCCAAATTGTAATTATTTCACTCATATTGTAATTAATTATAGGTCATGTGACCCGATTCAGGAAACTAGGCGTTTGTCGCTAATCGCGACTTCGCAGGAGAGCAGTTTGAACGTACTTTAAAAAAAAAATTTAAATAGAAATCTGGAAACACTGGACAGTTGCTTTTAAAAGTTCATAACACAGTCTTAAACATGTATTGGTCCCTGAATAGTAGAGTTGATAATATATCAAACGCAGTGCTCTATAAAATAAACGAGGTTACACTAGTAGCTCATTGTGCAGATATCCCCCCCAGCTAGTGTTTTGCTTTAATTAGGGCTGCAAAGTTTGGAAGCCCCATATCTTTCACAGTCTTACTCATGCTTTGGTCCCTCCCTGAATAGGAGCTGGTGTCCAGGCCAGAGTTCATCGTTGGCGGAGCCTCAAGAACTGACATCTGCCAAGGCGGCTTGGGTAAGTCGCCTTTATATTTGGAACCAAAACAGGAACCACAGGGCCGCCGGTTTGTAACAGTATCCAATGATTTCAGCTGTGAGGAGGAGATGGTATAGTAAAAGTTAATGTGATTGATCACAACATATGTAATAACATTCAGTTGTTGCTTTAAACAGTTATTACACAGGTGATTTGGTTTCCTAGACTACCACTGAACAGCCTCCATGTCAGGTTGTTATCTCTGTCATGAGGTATAATAATATAAAACATGTCAGATTGTTATCTCTCTAATGATGTATAATAATATAAAACATGTCAAGTTGTTATCTCTCATGAGGTATAATAATATAAAACACGTCATGTTGTTATCTCTGAGGTATAATATAAAACATGTCAGGTTGTTATCTCTGAGGTATAATATAAAACATGTCAGGTTGTTATCTCTGAGGTATAATATAAAACATTTCAGGTTGTTATCTCTGTCATGAGGTATAATAATATAAAACGTGTCAAGTTGTTATCTCTGAGGTATAATATAAAACATGTCAGGTTGTTATCTCTGTCATGAGGTATAATAATATAAAACGTGTCAAGTTGTTATCTCTGAGGTATAATATAAAACATGTCATGTTATCTCTGAGGTATAATAATATAAAACATGTCATGTTGTTATCTCTGTAATGAGGTATAGTAGAAAATATGGACAAACCGAGATATCTCTATGGAAACCAGCTCAGTTACCGTGCTGGGAGGAAGTCGTAACAGAGTCAGTTGTTCACGAGTTGAAACCCACTTCCCTTTTCCATTTACTCTCAACCAGCCTCGCCCTCAACCGTTTACACATCTTCTCCAACAAAGAAGATGTTGTGATTTCTGACAAAGCGAGACGAGCTTTGGCATGGTGTTTTTTGTGTGTGTGTGTGTGTGTGTGTGTGTGTGTGTGTGTGTGTAGGCTTTATCATCCTCTGTCCTGTTACCTTTTTTTATGCAGTTTTTAATACAGTGAATAAAGGGTCCTCTTATTCCCAGAATGCTTCTGGTTATCCAGTCGCCACAGGAGCCGAGTGTGAGAGTTGTGAGGATGTGGCTGGTAGAAAGCAGTAGTTGCCCAGAGCAGGGTAGACTAGTGTACTGTCCTCTCATTAATCCAGCAGGGTAGACTAGTGTACTGTCCTCTCATTAATCCAGCAGGGTAGACTAGTGTACTGTCCTCTCATTAATCCAGCAGGGTAGACTAGTGTACTGTCCTCTCATTAATCCAGCAGGGTAGACTAGTGTACTGGCCTCTCATTAATCCAGCAGGGTAGACTAGTGTACTGGCCTCTCATTAATCCAGCAGGGTAGACTAGTGTACTGTCCTCATTAATCCAGCAGGGTAGACTAGTGTACTGTCCTCTCATTAATCCAGCAGGGTAGACTAGTGTACTGTCCTCATTAATCCAGCAGGGTAGACTAGTGTGCTGTCCTCATTAATCCAGCAGGGTAGACTAGTGTACTGTCCTCTCATTAATCCAGCAGGGTAGACTAGTGTACTGTCCTCTCATTAATCCAGCAGGGTAGACTAGTGTGCTGTCCTCATTAATCCAGCAGGGTAGACTAGTGTACTGTCCTCTCATTAATCCAGCAGGGTAGACTAGTGTACTGTCCTCTCATTAATCCAGCAGGGTAGACTAGTGTACTGTCCTCTCATTAATCCAGCAGGGTAGACTAGTGTACTGTCCTCTCATTAATCCAGCAGGGTAGACTAGTGTACTGGCCTCTCATTAATCCAGCAGGGTAGACTAGTGTACTGTCCTCTCATTAATCCAGCAGGGTAGACTAGTGTACTGGCCTCTCATTAATCCAGCAGGGTAGACTAGTGTACTGGCCTCTCATTAATCCAGCAGGGTAGACTAGTGTACTGTCCTCTCATTAATCCAGCAGGGTAGACTAGTGTACTGTCCTCTCATTAATCCAGCAGGGTAGACTAGTGTACTGTCCTCTCATTAATCCAGCAGGGTAGACTGGTGTACTGTCCTCATTAATCCAGCAGGGTAGACTAGTGTGCTGTCCTCATTAATCCAACAGGGTAGACTAGTGTACTGTCCTCTCATTAATCCAGCAGGGTAGACAGGTGTACTGGCCTCTCATTAATCCAGCAGGGTAGACTAGTGTACTGGCCTCTCATTAATCCAGCAGGGTAGACTAGTGTGCTGTCCTCATTAATCCAGCAGGGTAGACTAGTGTACTGTCCTCTCATTAATCCAGCAGGGTAGACTAGTGTACTGGCCTCTCATTAATCCAGCAGGGTAGACTAGTGTGCTGTCCTCTCATTAATCCAGCAGGGTAGACTAGTGTACTGGCCTCTCATTAATCCAGCAGGGTAGACTAGTGTACTGGCCTCTCATTAATCCAGCAGGGTAGACTAGTGTACTGTCCTCATTAATCCAGCAGGGTAGACTAGTGTACTGTCCTCTCATTAATCCAGCAGGGTAGACTAGTGTACTGTCCTCATTAATCCAGCAGGGTAGACTAGTGTGCTGTCCTCATTAATCCAGCAGGGTAGACTAGTGTACTGTCCTCTCATTAATCCAGCAGGGTAGACTAGTGTACTGTCCTCTCATTAATCCAGCAGGGTAGACTAGTGTGCTGTCCTCATTAATCCAGCAGGGTAGACTAGTGTACTGTCCTCTCATTAATCCAGCAGGGTAGACTAGTGTACTGTCCTCTCATTAATCCAGCAGGGTAGACTAGTGTACTGTCCTCTCATTAATCCAGCAGGGTAGACTAGTGTACTGTCCTCTCATTAATCCAGCAGGGTAGACTAGTGTACTGGCCTCTCATTAATCCAGCAGGGTAGACTAGTGTACTGTCCTCTCATTAATCCAGCAGGGTAGACTAGTGTACTGGCCTCTCATTAATCCAGCAGGGTAGACTAGTGTACTGGCCTCTCATTAATCCAGCAGGGTAGACTAGTGTACTGTCCTCTCATTAATCCAGCAGGGTAGACTAGTGTACTGTCCTCTCATTAATCCAGCAGGGTAGACTAGTGTACTGTCCTCTCATTAATCCAGCAGGGTAGACTGGTGTACTGTCCTCATTAATCCAGCAGGGTAGACTAGTGTGCTGTCCTCATTAATCCAACAGGGTAGACTAGTGTACTGTCCTCTCATTAATCCAGCAGGGTAGACAGGTGTACTGGCCTCTCATTAATCCAGCAGGGTAGACTAGTGTACTGGCCTCTCATTAATCCAGCAGGGTAGACTAGTGTGCTGTCCTCATTAATCCAGCAGGGTAGACTAGTGTACTGTCCTCTCATTAATCCAGCAGGGTAGACTAGTGTACTGGCCTCTCATTAATCCAGCAGGGTAGACTAGTGTGCTGTCCTCTCATTAATTCAGCAGGGTAGACTAGTGTACTGTCCTCTCATTAATCCAGCAGGGTAGACTAGTGTACTGTCCTCATTAATCCAGCAGGGTAGACTAGTGTACTGTCCTCATTAATCCAGCAGGGTAGACTAGTGTGCTGTCCTCATTAATCCAGCAGGGTAGACTAGTGTGCTGTCCTCATTAATCCAGCAGGGTAGACTAGTGTGCTGTCCTCTCATTAATCCAGCAGGGTAGACAAGTGTACTGTCCTCTCATTAATCCAGCAGGGTAGACTAGTGTACTGTCCTCTCATTAATCCAGCAGGGTAGACTAGTGTACTGTCCTCATTAATCCAGCAGGGTAGACTAGTGTACTGGCCTCTCATTAATCCAGCAGGGTAGACTAGTGTACTGTCCTCTCATTAATCCAGCAGGGTAGACTAGTGTACTGTCCTCTCATTAATCCAGCAGGGTAGACTAGTGTACTGTCCTCTCATTAATCCAGCAGGGTAGACTAGTGTACTGTCCTCTCATTAATCCAGCAGGGTAGACTAGTGTACTGTCCTCATTAATCCAGCAGGGTAGACTAGTGTACTGTCCTCTCATTAATCCAGCAGGGTAGACTAGTGTACTGTCCTCTCATTAATCCAGCAGGGTAGACTAGTGTGCTGTCCTCTCATTAATCCAGCAGGGTAGACTAGTGTGCTGGCCTCTCATTAATCCAGCAGGGTAGACTAGTGTACTGGCCTCTCATTAATCCAGCAGGGTAGACTAGTGTACTGTCCTCTCATTAATCCAGCAGGGTAGACTAGTGTACTGGCCTCTCATTAATCCAGCAGGGTAGACTTGTGTACTGTCCTCTCATTAATCCAGCAGGGTAGACTAGTGTACTGGCCTCTCATTAATCCAGCAGGGTAGACTAGTGTACTGTCCTCTCATTAATCCAGCAGGGTAGACTAGTGTGCTGTCCTCTCATTAATCCAGCAGGGTAGACTAGTGTACTGGCCTCTCATTAATCCAGCAGGGTAGACTAGTGTACTGGCCTCTCATTAATCCAGCAGGGTAGACTAGTGTACTGTCCTTTCATTAATCCAGCAGGGTAGACTAGTGTACTGGCCTCTCATTAATCCAGCAGGGTAGACTAGTGTACTGGCCTCTCATTAATCCAGCAGGGTAGACTAGTGTACTGGCCTCTCATTAATCCAGCAGGGTAGACTAGTGTACTGGCCTCTCATTAATCCAGCAGGGTAGACTAGTGTACTGGCCTCTCATTAATCCAGCAGGGTAGACTAGTGTACTGTCCTCTCATTAATCCAGCAGGGTAGACTAGTGTACTGTCCTCTCATTAATCCAGCAGGGTAGACTAGTGTACTGTCCTCTCATTAATCCAGCAGGGTAGACTAGTGTGCTGTCCTCATTAATCCAGCAGGGTAGACTAGTGTACTGTCCTCTCATTAATCCAGCAGGGTAGACTAGTGTACTGTCCTCTCATTAATCCAGCAGGGTAGACTAGTGTACTGTCCTCTCATTAATCCAGCAGGGTAGACTAGTGTACTGTCCTCTCATTAATCCAGCAGGGTAGACTAGTGTACTGTCCTCTCATTAATCCAGCAGGGTAGACTAGTGTACTGGCCTCTCATTAATCCAGCAGGGTAGACTAGTGTACTGTCCTCTCATTAATCCAGCAGGGTAGACTAGTGTACTGGCCTCTCATTAATCCAGCAGGGTAGACTAGTGTACTGGCCTCTCATTAATCCAGCAGGGTAGACTAGTGTACTGGCCTCTCATTAATCCAGCAGGGTAGACTAGTGTACTGTCCTCTCATTAATCCAGCAGGGTAGACTAGTGTACTGTCCTCATTAATCCAGCAGGGTAGACTAGTGTGCTGTCCTCATTAATCCAGCAGGGTAGACTAGTGTACTGTCCTCTCATTAATCCAGCAGGGTAGACAGGTGTACTGGCCTCTCATTAATCCAGCAGGGTAGACAGGTGTACTGGCCTCTCATTAATCCAGCAGGGTAGACTAGTGTACTGTCCTCTCATTAATCCAGCAGGGTAGACTAGTGTGCTGTCCTCATTAATCCAGCAGGGTAGACTAGTGTACTGTCCTCTCATTAATCCAGCAGGGTAGACTAGTGTACTGGCCTCTCATTAATCCAGCAGGGTAGACTAGTGTGCTGGCCTCTCATTAATCCAGCAGGGTAGACTAGTGTGCTGGCCTCTCATTAATCCAGCAGGGTAGACTAGTGTACTGTCCTCTCATTAATCCAGCAGGGTAGACTAGTGTACTGTCCTCTCATTAATCCAGCAGGGTAGACTAGTGTACTGTCCTCATTAATCCAGCAGGGTAGACTAGTGTACTGTCCTCATTAATCCAGCAGGGTAGACTAGTGTGCTGTCCACATTAATCCAGCAGGGTAGACTAGTGTGCTGTCCTCATTAATCCAGCAGGGTAGACTAGTGTACTGTCCTCTCATTAATCCAGCAGGGTAGACTAGTGTACTGTCCTCTCATTAATCCAGCAGGGTAGACTAGTGTACTGTCCTCTCATTAATCCAGCAGGGTAGACTAGTGTACTGTCCTCATTAATCCAGCAGGATAGACTAGTGTACTGGCCTCTCATTAATCCAGCAGGGTAGACTAGTGTACTGTCCTCTCATTAATCCAGCAGGGTAGACTAGTGTACTGTCCTCTCATTAATCCAGCAGGGTAGACTAGTGTACTGTCCTCTCATTAATCCAGCAGGGTAGACTAGTGTACTGTCCTCATTAATCCAGCAGGGTAGACTAGTGTACTGTCCTCTCATTAATCCAGCAGGGTAGACTAGTGTACTGTCCTCTCATTAATCCAGCAGGGTAGACTAGTGTACTGTCCTCTCATTAATCCAGCAGGGTAGACTAGTGTGCTGTCCTCTCATTAATCCAGCAGGGTAGACTAGTGTACTGGCCTCTCATTAATCCAGCAGGGTAGACTAGTGTACTGGCCTCTCATTAATCCAGCAGGGTAGACTAGTGTACTGTCCTCTCATTAATCCAGCAGGGTAGACTGGTGTACTGTCCTCATTAATCCAGCAGGGTAGACTAGTGTGCTGTCCTCATTAATCCAACAGGGTAGACTAGTGTACTGTCCTCTCATTAATCCAGCAGGGTAGACAGGTGTACTGGCCTCTCATTAATCCAGCAGGGTAGACTAGTGTACTGGCCTCTCATTAATCCAGCAGGGTAGACTAGTGTGCTGTCCTCATTAATCCAGCAGGGTAGACTAGTGTACTGGCCTCTCATTAATCCAGCAGGGTAGACTAGTGTGCTGGCCTCTCATTAATCCAGCAGGGTAGACTAGTGTGCTGGCCTCTCATTAATCCAGCAGGGTAGACTAGTGTGCTGGCCTCTCATTAATCCAGCAGGGTAGACTAGTGTGCTGTCCTCTCATTAATTCAGCAGGGTAGACTAGTGTACTGTCCTCTCATTAATCCAGCAGGGTAGACTAGTGTACTGTCCTCATTAATCCAGCAGGGTAGACTAGTGTACTGTCCTCATTAATCCAGCAGGGTAGACTAGTGTGCTGTCCTCATTAATCCAGCAGGGTAGACTAGTGTGCTGTCCTCATTAATCCAGCAGGGTAGACTAGTGTGCTGTCCTCTCATTAATCCAGCAGGGTAGACAAGTGTACTGTCCTCTCATTAATCCAGCAGGGTAGACTAGTGTACTGTCCTCTCATTAATCCAGCAGGGTAGACTAGTGTACTGTCCTCATTAATCCAGCAGGGTAGACTAGTGTACTGGCCTCTCATTAATCCAGCAGGGTAGACTAGTGTACTGTCCTCTCATTAATCCAGCAGGGTAGACTAGTGTACTGTCCTCTCATTAATCCAGCAGGGTAGACTAGTGTACTGTCCTCTCATTAATCCAGCAGGGTAGACTAGTGTACTGTCCTCATTAATCCAGCAGGGTAGACTAGTGTACTGTCCTCTCATTAATCCAGCAGGGTAGACTAGTGTACTGTCCTCTCATTAATCCAGCAGGGTAGACTAGTGTACTGTCCTCTCATTAATCCAGCAGGGTAGACTAGTGTGCTGTCCTCTCATTAATCCAGCAGGGTAGACTACTGTGCTGGCCTCTCATTAATCCAGCAGGGTAGACTAGTGTACTGGCCTCTCATTAATCCAGCAGGGTAGACTAGTGTACTGTCCTCTCATTAATCCAGCAGGGTAGACTAGTGTACTGGCCTCTCATTAATCCAGCAGGGTAGACTTGTGTACTGTCCTCTCATTAATCCAGCAGGGTAGACTAGTGTACTGGCCTCTCATTAATCCAGCAGGGTAGACTAGTGTACTGGCCTCTCATTAATCCAGCAGGGTAGACTAGTGTGCTGGCCTCTCATTAATCCAGCAGGGTAGACTAGTGTGCTGGCCTCTCATTAATCCAGCAGGGTAGACTAGTGTACTGTCCTCTCATTAATCCAGCAGGGTAGACTAGTGTACTGTCCTCTCATTAATCCAGCAGGGTAGACTAGTGTACTGTCCTCATTAATCCAGCAGGGTAGACTAGTGTGCTGTCCTCATTAATCCAGCAGGGTAGACTAGTGTGCTGTCCACATTAATCCAGCAGGGTAGACTAGTGTGCTGTCCTCATTAATCCAGCAGGGTAGACTAGTGTACTGTCCTCTCATTAATCCAGCAGGGTAGACTAGTGTACTGTCCTCTCATTAATCCAGCAGGGTAGACTAGTGTACTGTCCTCTCATTAATCCAGCAGGGTAGACTAGTGTACTGTCCTCATTAATCCAGCAGGATAGACTAGTGTACTGGCCTCTCATTAATCCAGCAGGGTAGACTAGTGTACTGTCCTCTCATTAATCCAGCAGGGTAGACTAGTGTACTGTCCTCTCATTAATCCAGCAGGGTAGACTAGTGTACTGTCCTCTCATTAATCCAGCAGGGTAGACTAGTGTACTGTCCTCTCATTAATCCAGCAGGGTAGACTAGTGTACTGTCCTCTCATTAATCCAGCAGGGTAGACTAGTGTACTGTCCTCTCATTAATCCAGCAGGGTAGACTAGTGTGCTGTCCTCTCATTAATCCAGCAGGGTAGACTAGTGTACTGGCCTCTCATTAATCCAGCAGGGTAGACTAGTGTACTGGCCTCTCATTAATCCAGCAGGGTAGACTAGTGTACTGTCCTCTCATTAATCCAGCAGGGTAGACTAGTGTACTGGCCTCTCATTAATCCAGCAGGGTAGACTTGTGTACTGTCCTCTCATTAATCCAGCAGGGTAGACTAGTGTACTGGCCTCTCATTAATCCAGCAGGGTAGACTAGTGTACTGTCCTCTCATTAATCCAGCAGGGTAGACTAGTGTGCTGTCCTCTCATTAATCCAGCAGGGTAGACTAGTGTACTGGCCTCTCATTAATCCAGCAGGGTAGACTAGTGTACTGGCCTCTCATTAATCCAGCAGGGTAGACTAGTGTACTGTCCTTTCATTAATCCAGCAGGGTAGACTAGTGTACTGGCCTCTCATTAATCCAGCAGGGTAGACTAGTGTACTGGCCTCTCCTTAATCCAGCAGGGTAGACTAGTGTACTGGCCTCTCATTAATCCAGCAGGGTAGACTAGTGTACTGGCCTCTCATTAATCCAGCAGGGTAGACTAGTGTACTGGCCTCTCATTAATCCAGCAGGGTAGACTAGTGTACTGTCCTCTCATTAATCCAGCAGGGTAGACTAGTGTACTGGCCTCTCATTAATCCAGCAGGGTAGACTAGTGTACTGTCCTCATTAATCCAGCAGGGTAGACTAGTGTACTGTCCTCTCATTAATCCAGCAGGGTAGACTAGTGTACTGTCCTCATTAATCCAGCAGGGTAGACTAGTGTGCTGTCCTCTCATTAATCCAGCAGGGTAGACTAGTGTGCTGTCCTCTCATTAATCCAGCAGGGTAGACTAGTGTACTGGCCTCTCATTAATCCAGCAGGGTAGACTAGTGTACTGTCCTCTCATTAATCCAGCAGGGTAGACTAGTGTACTGTCCTCATTAATCCAGCAGGGTAGACTAGTGTACTGTCCTCTCATTAATCCAGCAGGGTAGACTAGTGTACTGTCCTCTCATTAATCCAGCAGGGTAGACTAGTGTACTGTCCTCTCATTAATCCAGCAGGGTAGACTAGTGTACTGTCCTCTCATTAATCCAGCAGGGTAGACTAGTGTGCTGTCCTCTCATTAATCCAGCAGGGTAGACTAGTGTGCTGGCCTCTCATTAATCCAGCAGGGTAGACTAGTGTACTGTCCTCTCATTAATCCAGCAGGGTAGACTAGTGTACTGTCCTCTCATTTATCCAGCAGGGTAGACTAGTGTACTGGCCTCTGATTAATCCAGCAGGGTAGACTAGTGTACTGGCCTCTCATTAATCCAGCAGGGTAGACTAGTGTACTGGCCTCTCATTAATCCAGCAGGGTAGACTAGTGTACTGGCCTCTCATTAATCCAGCAGGGTAGACTAGTGTGCTGTCCTCTCATTAATCCAGCAGGGTAGACTAGTGTACTGGCCTCTCATTAATCCAGCAGGGTAGACTAGTGTACTGGCCTCTCATTAATCCAGCAGGGTAGACTAGTGTACTGGCCTCTCATTAATCCAGCAGGGTAGACTAGTGTACTGGCCTCTCATTAATCCAGCAGGGTAGACTAGTGTACTGCCCTCTCATTAATCCAGCAGGGTAGACTAGTGTACTGCCCTCTCATTAATCCAGCAGGGTAGACTAGTGTACTGCCCTCTCATTAATCCAGCAGGGTAGACTAGTGTACTGTCCTCTCATTAATCCAGCAGGGTAGACTAGTGTACTGTCCTCTCATTAATCCAGCAGGGTAGACTAGTGTACTGTCCTCTCATTAATCCAGCAGGGTAGACTAGTGTGCTGTCCTCTCATTAATCCAGCAGGGTAGACTAGTGTACTGGCCTCTCATTAATCCAGCAGGGTAGACTAGTGTACTGGCCTCTCATTAATCCAGCAGGGTAGACTAGTGTACTGGCCTCTCATTAATCCAGCAGGGTAGACTAGTGTACTGGCCTCTCATTAATCCAGCAGGGTAGACTTGTGTACTGGCCTCTCATTAATCCAGCAGGGTAGACTTGTGTACTGTCCTCTCATTAATCCTGCAGGGTAGACTAGTGTACTGTCCTCTCATTAATCCAGCAGGGTAGACTAGTGTGCTGTCCTCTCATTAATCCAGCAGGGTAGACTAGTGTATTGGCCCAATGTGCTTAACCTGCTGTGTTTGTTTCCAGTATATATCGGTTTTCAGGGTCTGTGTTACTGTCAGACAGCATATTCAATAGTGTGACTGTTGGTTAAACCACTGTCTCACCGTAGACACTGAAGTCTGGTTTATCCAGGCTAGTGATGGTGCCCAGTCAGAGCAGGATGTTTTGATCATTTCAGGCACGGCTCTTTAAACAAACACACTGTGCCGGATTTATTTTTGCATAACACATCTTTAGACACACACACACACACACACACACACACACACACACACTCTGCATAACACATCTTTAGACACACACACACACACTGCATAAGACATCTTTTGCAAAGCTCTGGGTCTGTAATCTGGGTCACATTAGTCCCTTGCAGGGTGTCATACAAGTGGTCTTTATAACACCGTATTATTGTAATAGCAAGAACAATAATTTATAATTGTCATTGACTCCTTCGGTGTCCCTTTTTTTTTATTGTTGAGCAACCCAGTAGACAGACTTATTTACTGTAACTAAAGACAAACAATTGGTTTATAGAGAAATCGTGTCCACGACTGCATGACATGGCAAGCCACAGTACTGAAGTGTGCATGGGACAGACTAAACGCTGAGACTGTGAACTGAACTGAGGTCAGCTGTTCTCTTTTTTTTTTTAATGAAAAGATCTTCTGTGGAGCTGAACTGGGCTGTGTCGGGAACTGTTGTGTGGGTTTTGTAGGGTGGCTTTCACTGCTTGTGTGGTACAGTTATTAGAATGAACTAAAATATAAAATGCAACGTGTTGGTCCCATGTTTCATGTGCTGAAATAAAACATCCCAGAAATGTTCCATAAGCACAAAAAGCTTATTTCTCTCAAATGTTTGTTTACAATGCCACAGATGTCGTCTTAAGTTTTGAGGGCGCGTCCCATTGAACCGTTCCCAGAGAATTGAATGTTCATTTCTCAACCATAAGCCGCCGCCAACTTAGTTTGAGAGAATTTGGCAGTACGTCCAACCGGCCTGACAACCGCAGACCACGTGTATGGCGTTGTATGGGTGGGCTGTTTGATGTCAACGTTGTGAACAGAGTGGTGGCAGTGGGGTTATGGTATGACCAGCCCAGGACCTCCACATCCGGCTTCTTTACCTGCGGGATCGTCTGAGACCAGCCACCCAGACAGCTGATGAAACTGAGGAGTATTTCTGTCTGTAATAAAGTCCTTTTTGTGGGGCAGAATTCATTCTGATTGGCTGGGCCTGGCTCCCAAGTGGGTGGGCCTATGCCCTCTCAGGCCCACCAATGGCTGTGCCCCTGCCCAGTCATGTGAAATTCATAAATTAGGGCCTAATGAATTTATTTCAATTGACTGATTTCCTTATATGAACTGTAACTCAGTAAAATCTTAGAAATTGTTGCATGTTGTGTTTTTATATATATTTTTCAGTGTAGAATGAAAATCAATCAATCAATCAATCAGGAATGTTCAGAATGAGGGTTGTAATACTGACCTGTGACAACCTCTACTCCCATGTCTCTCTTCTCTGTTTTACCCTTCCAGGTGACTGCTGGCTCCTGGCAGCCATCGCCTCTCTGACCCTGAATGAAGATGTCATGGCCCGGGTTGTTCCTGCAGGACAAGGCTTTGGACGTGGAGAGTACGCTGGGATCTTTCACTTCCAGGTAGAGACAGTGTCACATTCTAGACTCACAGGCTGCATCCCAAAACGCCACCTTATTCCCTATATAGTGCACTACTTTTAAACTAGGCTCCGGTTCAAAAGTGTAGTGCATTTTAAAGGGAATAGGGTGCAATTTGGTGCGCAGACCACAAAAATGGTGACTAAAATATTTGTTTAAAGCCTATTTTTTTCACAGTTGCGATTCACGAGAGTAAGTGACTAAATAGACCCAGAAAAAAAACTAGAACTAAACAAAAAATTATTTCAGTTTTCTCTGTGACTAAAATCTGACTAAGTGGATTGGACAAGAGATTTTGGAGTCATAAAGCACAATTTAATATTAGCAGCAACAGATAAGCACCACAGTTGTGTTCAGTAGTGGGAAGGAAGCATCTCATCCTCCACATAGTCTACATCAGCTGGTGAGCTACAGGAGGAGACAACCTCCACATACAGTCTACATCAGCTGGTGAGCTGCAGGGGGGACAACCTCCACATACAGTCTACATCAGCTGGTGAGCTACAGGGGGGACAACCTCCACATACAGCCTACATCAGCTGGTGAGCTGCAGGGGAGACGACCTCCACATACAGTCTACATCAGCTGGTGAGCTGCAGGGGGGGACAACCTCCACATACAGTCTACATCAGCTGTATGTGGCTGTATGCGCTGTATGAGACTCTTCAGCTGTTTATAGAAGAGTCTCAGGTATGAGACTTACATCTAATGGTTGTATAAAATGAATGAATAAGGATGAAGCTATTTGTGAAATTGTGTAATGTGATTTTGGACTGTTTAATGAAGGAAACTCCAATTAGAGCACCGCCCATGAGCACAGTTATGGTCTGGCGTCATGGGACAGGCCCTTTTCTGCTCTTCTGAATTAAACCCCCCACCTAGGTTTTCTATCACCAGACCAGCTTACCTCGATAACGAGACGGCCAAGGTTTGAGAGGAGACCAGCTTACCTCGATAACGAGAGGGCCAAGGTTTGAGAGGAGACCAGCTTACCTCGATAACGAGAGGGCCAAGGTTTGAGAGGAGACCAGCTTACCTCGATAACGAGACGGCCAAGGTTTGAGAGGAGACCAGCTTACCTCGATAACGAGACGGCCAAGGTTTGAGAGGAGACCAGCTTACCTCGATAACGAGACGGCCAAGGTTTGAGAGGAGACCAGCTTACCTCGATAACGAGACGGCCAAGGTTTGAGAGGAGACCAGCTTACCTCGATAACGAGACGGCCAAGGTTTGAGAGGAGACCAGCTTACCTCGATAACGAGACGGCCAAGGTTTGAGAGGAGACCAGCTTACCTCGATAACGAGAGGGCCATGGTTTGAGAGGAGACCAGCTTACCTCGATAACGAGAGGGCCAAGGTTTGAGAGGAGACCAGCTTACCTCGATAACGAGAGGGCCAAGGTTTGAGAGGAGACCAGCTTACCTCGATAACGAGACGGCCAAGGTTTGAGAGGAGACCAGCTTACCTCGATAACGAGAGGGCCATGGTTTGAGAGGAGACCAGCTTACCTCGATAACGAGAGGGCCAAGGTTTGAGAGGAGACCAGCTTACCTCGATAACGAGAGGGCCATGGTTTGAGAGGAGACCAGCTTACCTCGATAACGAGACGGCCAAGGTTTGAGAGGAGACCAGCTTACCTCGATAACGAGACGGCCAAGGTTTGAGAGGAGACCAGCTTACCTCGATAACGAGACGGCCAAGGTTTGAGAGGAGACCAGCTTACCTCGATAACGAGACGGCCAAGGTTTGAGAGGAGACCAGCTTACCTCGATAACGAGAGGGCCATGGTTTGAGAGGAGACCAGCTTACCTCGATAACGAGAGGGCCAAGGTTTGAGAGGAGACCAGCTTACCTCGATAACGAGAGGGCCATGGTTTGAGAGGAGACCAGCTTACCTCGATAACGAGACGGCCAAGGTTTGAGAGGAGACCAGCTTACCTCGATAACGAGACGGCCAAGGTTTGAGAGGAGACCAGCTTACCTCGATAACGAGACGGCCAAGGTTTGAGAGGAGACCAGCTTACCTCGATAACGAGACGGCCAAGGTTTGAGAGGAGACCAGCTTACCTCGATAACGAGAGGGCCATGGTTTGAGAGGAGACCAGCTTACCTCGATAACGAGAGGGCCAAGGTTTGAGAGGAGACCAGCTTACCTCGATAACGAGAGGGCCAAGGTTTGAGAGGAGACCAGCTTACCTCGATAACGAGAGGGCCAAGGTTTGAGAGGAGACCAGCTTACCTCGATAACGAGACGGCCAAGGTTTGAGAGGAGACCAGCTTACCTCGATAACGAGAGGGCCAAGGTTTGAGAGGAGACCAGCTTACCTCGATAACGAGAGGGCCAAGGTTTGAGAGGAGACCAGCTTACCTCGATAACGAGAGGGCCAAGGTTTGAGAGGAGACCAGCTTACCTCGATAACGAGAGGGCCAAGGTTTGAGAGGAGACCAGCTTACCTCGATAACGAGAGGGCCAAGGTTTGAGAGGAGACCAGCTTACCTCGATAACGAGACGGCCAAGGTTTGAGAGGAGACCAGCTTACCTCGATAACGAGACGGCCAAGGTTTGAGAGGAGACCAGCTTACCTCGATAACGAGACGGCCAAGGTTTGAGAGGAGACCAGCTTACCTCGATAACGAGACGGCCAAGGTTTGAGAGGAGACCAGCTTACCTCGATAACGAGAGGGCCAAGGTTTGAGAGGAGACCAGCTTACCTCGATAACGAGAGGGCCAAGGTTTGAGAGGAGACCAGCTTACCTCGATAACGAGAGGGCCAAGGTTTGAGAGGAGACCAGCTTACCTCGATAACGAGAGGGCCAAGGTTTGAGAGGAGACCAGCTTACCTCGATAACGAGAGGGCCAAGGTTTGAGAGGAGACCAGCTTACCTCGATAACGAGATGGCTAAAGGTTGCAGACCATGCATTTCTCTTGCTGAACTTTTAACCATACCACGTGGTTAAACTCAGACTATCGATACCGACAGAATAAGAACAAGTCTTTGATATTAATTAATAGTCTGCAGCTAGGAATTCGGTATCATTGAACGCGAAGACCGACAACCGCCGAAACAGCTATTCTATAACGACATGAATGAATGTTACTCTGAACTATCCATTCTAACCACGACAGAGAGAGAGACAGAGAGAGAGGGCGGACAGACTCTCCAACAGAAACAAACTTTTCAACAGAGATCCCGACAACACACTGAGCGTAAATATATATATTGATTGCAATTGTTCCCGAATGAGTGAGCGTTCATGTGCAAAGGATTAGCATTTCAATTGTTATAATATTCAACTCTGTAGTGCCTTCTCAGCTGACCCCCCCACTCCCCTTTTGTCTAACAAGCCGCCATGCCGGTTTAGCCCACTAGGGCACATTCCTCTATCATTTCTTTGTAAACATATCTACTGTTTGTTTGCATTTCTGTGAATTACCTAGTTAGTAAATAAATGATTTTAAGACAATTGATGTATGGAGGATTCATAGTGAAGACTGGGTTCGTGCAGATAACCAACAATTTACGACGTTTGGAATGAGACTAACGTGAGGTAAATAATAATTCATTCATTCGAAGACTAATTGATCAGATATTAAAATATCTAAAAGTTATATTAGGAAAATTATAACTTTGTAATCTGAATATTTTCCTTGGTGCCCCGACTTCCTAGTTAATTACAGTTACACGATTAATCAGGTTAATCACGTAATAATAATTAGAGTTATTTGATAAATACGTCTTCAGTTTTAATGATGCCAAAAACACGACATCTTGTTTGGCCAGCGTTGTGTCAAGTCTGTCGATAGCTCCTGCTACATTCAGGGCATCAATGTTGTTGACAAAGTAGCACAACTTTTATAGTTGTCGATGGCTAATGTTATATCTTTCAAAAACGACACGGTAGAGAGGACTGTCAACACTACCACTAGGAGAAGAGAGGCTGCTCTCTGTCAACACTACCACTCGGAGAGGAGAGGAGAGGCTGGTCTCTGTCAACACTACCACTAGGAGAGGACAGGCTGCTATCTGTCAACACTACCACTAGGAGAGGAGAGGCTGCTCTCTGTCAACACTACCACTAGGAGAGGAGAGGCTGCCCTCTGTCAACACTACCACTAGGAGAGGAGAGGATGTTCTCTGTCAACACTACCACTAGGAGAGGAGAGGAGAGGCTGCTCTCTGTCAACACTACCACTAGGAGAGGAGAGGCTGCTCTCTGTCAACACTACCACTAGGAGAGGAGAGGAGAGGCTGCTCTCTGTCAACACTACCACTAGGAGAGGAGAGGCTGCTCTCTGTCAACACTACCACTAGGAGAGGAGAGGAGAGGCTGCTCTCTGTCAACACTACCACTAGGAGAGGAGAGGCTGCACTCTGTCAACACTACCACTAGGAGAGGAGAGGCTGCACTCTGTCAACACTACCACTAGGAGAGGAGAGGCTACCCTCTGTCAACACTACCACTAGGAGAGGAGAGGAGAGCGTATTAGCCTTGTCTAGAAACAATCCCTTAGTCCCTTCCACCCTTGTGGATATCAAGGTTATTTCAGGACAGGGCCATTCTTTCTCAGGCATGGAAGCAGAGGGGCTGTTCTGGTTTTACTTCAGCCAGATGTTGTGTTAGTGCTGAGAGGCCCCAGTGAGAGGTGTGGTTTGTGGAAAGTTTGGGTCAGAGAGGACAGGAAGAAACCAGAGTGAGTCAGAGCACCATAGATCCAGAGGGATTTGGTTTTGTGTGTTTACTTCTCAGCCTCCCTATGGCCTGATGTTGCTCTGGGCTAAAGGATAACTGGGTAACTGGGTAACGGGTTAACTGGGTAACGGGTTAACTGGGTAACTGGGTAACGGGTTAACTGGGTAACGGGTTAACTGGGTAACGGGTTAACTGGGTAACGGGTTAACTGGGTAACTGCCAGTTCACAATAACAAAAAACCAGAATAGTCTTCTGATATGGAATTTCCCATTGTGTCTTTATGACTGACTGAGCAGCTGTAGATCAGTGATTTTAATAGCTTTTTTTTCATACAGAAATAATATCCAAACAACAACAACATCTATCACATAGAGCCTCTGAAACAAAATGGCTTGAGTTCAGCACATTCATTCTTTCATATAGCCTGGATGTTGTCTGTTGTGGTTCCTCTTCAGTTCTGGCAGTTTGGCGAGTGGGTGGACGTGGTGATTGATGACCGGCTGCCAGCGAAGGATGGAGAGCTGCTGTTCGTCCACTCAGCCGAGGGCTCTGAGTTCTGGAGCGCCCTGCTGGAGAAGGCCTACGCCAAGTAATACACTACACCTAGTGTACACTACAATGGGACATCACTCACCACGATACACTACACCTAGTGTACACTACAATGGGGCATCACTCACCACGATACACTACACCTAGTGTACACTACAATGGGACATCACTCACCACGATACACTACACCTAGTGTACACTACAATGGGGCATCACTCACCACGATACACTACACCTAGTGTACACTACAATGGGACATCACTCACCACGATACACTACACCTAGTGTACACTACAATGGGACATCACTCACCATGATACACTACACCTAGTGTACACTACAATGGGGCATCACTCACCACGATACACTACACCTAGTGTACACTACAATGGGACATCACTCACCACGATACACTACACCTAGTGTACACTACAATGGGACATCACTCACCATGATACACAACACCTAGTGTACACTACAATGGGACATCACTCACCATGATACACTACACCTAGTGTACACTACAATGGGGCATCACTCACCACGATACACTACACCTAGTGTACACTACAATGGGACATCACTCACCACGATACACTACACCTAGTGTACACTACAATGGGACATCACTCACCATGATACACAACACCTAGTGTACACTACAATGGGACATCACTCACCATGATACACAACACCTAGTGTACACTACAATGGGACATCACTCACCATGATACACTACACCTAGTGTACACTACAATGGGACATCACTCACCATGATACACAACACCTAGTGTACACTACAATGGGACATCACTCACCATGATACACTACACCTAGTGTACACTACAATGGGACATCACTCACCACGATACACAACACCTAGTGTACACTACAATGGGACATCACTCACCATGATACACAACACCTAGTGTACACTACAATGGGACATCACTCACCATGATACACTACACCTAGTGTACACTACAATGGGACATCACTCACCACGATACACAACACCTAGTGTACACTACAATGGGACATCACTCACCACGATACACTACACCTAGTGTACACTACAATGGGGCATCACTCACCACGATACACTACACCTAGTGTACACTACAATGGGACATCACTCACCACGATACACTACACCTAGTGTACACTACAATGGGGCATCACTCACCACGATACACTACACCTAGTGTACACTACAATGGGACATCACTCACCACGATACACTACACCTAGTGTACACTACAATGGGACATCACTCACCATGATACACTACACCTAGTGTACACTACAATGGGGCATCACTCACCACGATACACTACACCTAGTGTACACTACAATGGGACATCACTCACCACGATACACTACACCTAGTGTACACTACAATGGGACATCACTCACCATGATACACAACACCTAGTGTACACTACAATGGGACATCACTCACCATGATACACTACACCTAGTGTACACTACAATGGGGCATCACTCACCACGATACACTACACCTAGTGTACACTACAATGGGACATCACTCACCACAATACACTACACCTAGTGTACACTACAATGGGACATCACTCACCATGATACACAACACCTAGTGTACACTACAATGGGACATCACTCACCATGATACACAACACCTAGTGTACACTACAATGGGACATCACTCACCATGATACACTACACCTAGTGTACACTACAATGGGACATCACTCACCATGATACACAACACCTAGTGTACACTACAATGGGACATCACTCACCATGATACACTACACCTAGTGTACACTACAATGGGACATCACTCACCACGATACACAACACCTAGTGTACACTACAATGGGACATCACTCACCATGATACACAACACCTAGTGTACACTACAATGGGACATCACTCACCATGATACACTACACCTAGTGTACACTACAATGGGACATCACTCACCACGATACACAACACCTAGTGTACACTACAATGGGACATCACTCACCACGATACACTACACCTAGTGTACACTACAATGGGACATCACTCACCACGATACACTACACCTAGTGTACACTACAATGGGACATCACTCACCATGATACACTACACCTAGTGTACACTACAATGGGACATCACTCACCATGATACACTACACCTAGTGTACACTACAATGGGACATCACTCACCACGATACACTACACCTAGTGTACACTACAATGGGACATCACTCACCACGATACACAACACCTAGTGTACACTACAATGGGACATCACTCACCACGATACACAACACCTAGTGTACACTACAATGGGGCATCACTCACCACGATACAC
Organism: Salmo trutta; assembly: GCF_901001165.1. Classification (NCBI taxonomy): domain Eukaryota; kingdom Metazoa; phylum Chordata; class Actinopteri; order Salmoniformes; family Salmonidae; genus Salmo; species Salmo trutta. The sequence continues at coordinate 44,354,260 of NC_042966.1, read as the reverse complement.
TACACCTAGTGTACACTACAATGGGGCATCACTCACCACGATACACAACACCTAGTGTACACTACAATGGGACATCACTCACCATGATACACTACACCTAGTGTACACTACAATGGGGCATCACTCACCACGATACACTACACCTAGTGTACACTACAATGGGGCATCACTCACCACGATACACTACACCTAGTGTACACTACAATGGGACATCACTCACCACGATACACAACACCTAGTGTACACTACAATGGGACATCACTCACCATGATACACAACACCTAGTGTACACTACAATGGGACATCACTCACCATGATACACTACACCTAGTGTACACTACAATGGGACATCACTCACCACGATACACAACACCTAGTGTACACTACAATGGGACATCACTCACCACGATACACAACACCTAGTGTACACTACAATGGGACATCACTCATCATGATACACTACACCTAGTGTACACTACAATGGGACATCACTCACCATGATACACTACACCTAGTGTACACTACAATGGGGCATCACTCACCACGATACACTACACCTAGTGTACACTACAATGGGACATCACTCACCATGATACACTACACCTAGTGTACACTACAATGGGACATCACTCACCACGATACACAACACCTAGTGTACACTACAATGGGACATCACTCACCATGATACACTACACCTAGTGTACACTACAATGGGGCATCACTCACCACAACACCTAGTAGGAGTTCTGTCATGATCCTTTATGAAGTATGTTTATCTGGTTTGTAATGGTCTGTCTCTCTCTCCTCTTGTCTCTCTCTCCTCTTGTCTCTCTCTCTCCTCTTGTCTCTCTCTCCTCTTGTCTCTCTCTCCTCTTGTCTGTCTGTCTGGCCCCCTGTTTGTCTGTCTGTGTTTGTCCACCGTCTTTCTGTCTCCCTGCCCGTCTGTCTCTGTTTCTCTGTCTCTCTGTCTCTCTCTGTCTGTCTCTGTCTCTCTCTCTGTCTCTCTCTCTCTCAGGGTGAATGGATGCTATGAGGCTCTGTCTGGGGGCTCTACCACTGAGGGCTTTGAGGACTTTACAGGAGGGATAGCAGAGAACTATGACCTGAAGAAGGCTCCCTCCAACATGTTCCAGATCATCAGGAAAGCCCTGGCGTCTGGAGCTCTGCTGGGCTGCTCCATCGACGTATGTAGGACTTTTAGAATATTATTATCTACTTCAAGTTTCAGCTTTATTTGCCATGTGTAATGTAAACATTGTTTTACCTACTTTGGTTTAAGTCGTTCTGGACAAGAGCCTCTGGTAAAAGACACAAACGTAAAAGAGACAGTCACTGTTACATGCAGTGAAGGACGAGATATTATCTATGTGAAGGTTTTACTTACATTCAGTGACACAGTGCATGTAACTAAAGTAAGTGGCTTTGGGAAGCGCGCGTTCTATGGGAAGGTTAAACGCAGTAAACGTTCAGAGGCGGTTACCTGGACACAGATTAATTCTAGTCCTGGACTAAAGAGGAAGCTGAAGGAAGAATCTCCACGGATAATTATTGTAGGTTCTGTGAGCTACTTGGTGGAGCTGTTGTTATCAGAGCGTTATCTTTTAGTTTGGTCGTGGTTTAGTTTAGAGTTTGTGGTTCTCTCTCTCCAGATCACCAGTCAGGCAGACTCAGAGGCCATCACCAATCAGAAGCTGGTGAAAGGACACGCCTACTCTCTGACTGGGGCTATAGAGGTAACATCAGACAATATCTGATACATTATTTACACACTATCCTAGCCTGGACACAGGTCTGTTTGTGCTTTACAGTCAGCCCCCTATGGCCAGCCCCCTATGGCCAGCTCCCTATGGCTAGCCCCCTATGGCCAGCCCCCTATGGCCAACCCCCTATGGCCAATGGCCATAGAGCACGATCAGATCTTGGACCAGTCTAACCTTCGTAGTGTATGAGATCAGGGTCTAACTATTGTATGATGACCTTCCTAAACCAGGTGAACTACCGTGGTCGCAAGGAGAAGCTGGTCAGGGTGAGGAACCCCTGGGGAACAGTGGAGTGGACCGGGGCCTGGAGTGACAAGTAAGAAATGATACGCATCGGTCCCCCTGAATGATATGCATCGGTCCCCCTGAATGATACGCATCGGTCCCCCTGAATGATACGCATCGGTCCCCCTGAATGATACGCATCGGTCCCCCTGAATGATACGCATCGGTCCCCCTGAATGATATGCATCGGTCCCCCTGAATGATACGCATCGGTCCCCCTGAATGATACGCATCGGTCCCCCTGAATGATACGCATCGGTCCCCCTGAATGATACGCATCGGTCCCCCTGAATGATACGCATCGGTCCCCCTGAATGATACGCATCGGTCCCCTGAATGATACGCATCGGTCCCCCTGAATGATACGCATCGGTCCCCTGAATGATACGCATCGGTCCCCTGAATGATACGCATCGGTCCCCCTGAATGATACGCATCGGTCCCCCTGAATGATACGCATCGGTCCCCCTGAATGATACGCATCGGTCCCCTGAATGATACGCATCGGTCCCCCTGAATGATACGCATCGGTCCCCCTGAATGATACGCATCGGTCCCCCTGAATGATACGCATCGGTCCCCCTGAATGATACGCATCGGTCCCCCTGAATGATACGCATCGGTCCCCCTGAATGATACGCATCGGTCCCCCTGAATGATACGCATCGGTCCCCCTGAATGATACGCATCGGTCCCCCTGAATGATACGCATCGGTCCCCTGAATGATACGCATCGGTCCCCCTGAATGATACGCATCGGTCCCCCTGAATGATACGCATCGCCCCCCGAATGATACGCATCGGTCCCCCGAATGATACGCATCGGTCCCCCGAATGATACGCATCGGTCCCCCTGAATGATACGCAATGATACGCATCGGTCCCCTGAATGATACGCAATGATACGCATCGGTCCCCCTGAATGATACGCATCGGTCCCCCCTGAATGATACGCATCGGTCCCCCTGAATGATACGCATCGGTCCCCCTGAATGATACGCATCGGTCCCCCTGAATGATACGCATCGGTCCCCCTGAATGATACGCATCGGTCCCCCTGAATGATACGCATCGGTCCCCCTGAATGATACGCATCGGTCCCCCTGAATGATACGCATCGGTCCCCTGAATGATACGCATCGGTCCCCTGAATGATACGCATCGGTCCCCCTGAATGATACGCATCGGTCCCCCTGAATGATACGCATCGGTCCCCCCTGAATGATACGCATCGGTCCCCCTGAATGATACGCATCGGTCCCCCTGAATGATACGCATCGGTCCCCTGAATGATACGCATCGGTCCCCCTGAATGATACGCATCGGTCCCCTGAATGATACGCATCGGTCCCCCTGAATGATACGCATCGGTCCCCTGAATGATACTTTTCCGAGCCGCATGGCTGAAACCGGAGGACAAAAGAAGCTCACGAAAAACTTCCAAATGGTGAAAACCATTAGATTTAGAGATGGGGGGGTGAAAATGATTAGATTTAGAGATGGGGGGTGAAAACCATTAGATTTTGAGATGGGGGGGGTGAAAACCATTAGATTTTGAGATGGGGGGGTGAAAACCATTAGATTTTGAGATGGGGGGGTGAAAACCATTAGATTTTGAGATGGGGGGGGTGAAAACCATTAGATTTTGAGATGGGGGGGTGAAAACCATTAGATTTTGAGATGGGGGGGTGAAAACCATTAGATTTTGAGATGGGGGGGGGGGGGTGAAAACCATTAGATTTTGAGATGGGGGGGGGGGGGTGAAAACCATTAGATTTTGAGATGGGGGGGGGGTGAAAACCATTAGATTTTGAGATGGGGGGGTGAAAACCATTAGATTTAGAGATGGGGGGGGTGAAAACCATTAGATTTTGAGATGGGGGGGGGGTGAAAACCATTAGATTTTGAGATGGGGGGGGGGGTGAAAACCATTAGATTTAGAGATGGGGGGGTGAAAACCATTAGATTTTGAGATGGGGGGGGTGAAAACCATTAGATTTTGAGATGGGGGGGTGAAAACCATTAGATTTTGTGATGGGGGGGTGAAAACCATTAGATTTAGAGATGGGGGGTGAAAACCATTAGATTTTGAGATGGGGGGGTGAAAACCATTAGATTTTGAGATGGGGGGGGTGAAAACCATTAGATTTTGAGATGGGGGGGGGTGAAAACCATTAGATTTTGAGATGGGGGGGTGAAAACCATTAGATTTTGAGATGGGGGGGTGAAAACCATTAGATTTAGAGATGGGGGGGTGAAAACCATTAGATTTTGAGATGGGGGGGGTGAAAATCATTAGATTTAGAGATGGGGGGGTGAAAACCATTAGATTTTGAGATGGGGGGGGTGAAAACCATTTGATTTACATTTTTAGTAGACGCTCTTATCCAGAGCGACTTACAGTAGTGAATGCATACATTTCATACAATTTCATACATTTTTTTTTCTGTGCTGGCCCCCCGTGGGTATCGAACCCACAACCCTGGTGTTGCAAACACCATGCTCTACCAACTGAGCTACAGGGAAGGGGATTTAGAGATGGGGGGGGTGAAAACCATTAGATTTTGAGATGGGGGGGTGAAAACCATTAGATTTTGAAATTGGGGGGGGGTGAAAACCATTAGATTTAGAGATGGGGGGGGGACAAAACCATTAGATTTAGAGATGGGGGGGTGAAAACCATTAGATTTTAAGATGGGGGGGGGTGAAAACCATTAGATTTTGAGATGGGGGGGTGGTGAAAATGATTAGATTTAGAGATGGGGGGGTGAAAACCATTAGATTTTGAGATGGGGGGGGTGAAAACCAGTTGTGCTATATATTGTGCTAAGTTGTGCTATATATTCGTTGGCTATGTCATGGCTAATTTGTAAATGATACATATTGATACTGTTGGGGGTTCGTTCCTTGTTCCTTGTCAAATCATTGGCTCGTTGGTGAAATTAGCATTCAGACAATATCTTTTGAAGTAAATCAATCATTCATTTATTAAATGCAAGTGCAGACAGAAGTTAACAACACAGCATGTTTCAGAGTAAGTTCTGCACCCCACCTCAGGGCGCTGATTTGTTACACGTGATCACTCCCTGCTGGTATGATCACCTACGTCGATGTATGTGTGTATCAATAAACAGAGGTTACCTTTTATAAAGGTTACCTAGTGCAGTAGCTTCTCCTGAATTCATTAGCATTGTCCACAAGATCAACATGTGAAAACCAGGTTACTTGTCTTTATCTAGTTTCAGTCTGACTCAGACCCAGCCTGCTCTCACAACAGCCAGGGCTTAACCACAGAGACTAATATAGACTAATATAATATAATAGAGACTAATATATTTTTTATAGACACATAGCAACAGTATCTCATTATAAGGCCTGCAGCAAAACATATGAATCTTTAAGTCCCCTTAGTCAATAATGAGGAGGGTCTTTGGGACCCATCCCCTACAATACATTATCTCTCTTTCTCTCTCTCTCTCTCTCTGTCTCTCTCTGTCTCTCTTTCTCTCTTTCTCTCTCTTTCTCTCTTTCTTTCTCTCTCTCTTTCTCTCTTTCTCTCTCTTTCTCTCTCTCTCTTTCTCTCTGTCTCTGTCTCTCTGTCTCTGTCTCTGTCTCTCTCTGTCTCTCTGTGTCTCTGTCTCTCTCTGTCTCTCTCTTTCTTTCTCTCTCTCTTTCTCTCTTTCTCTCTCTTTCTCTCTCTCTCTTTCTCTCTCTCTCTGTCTCTCTCTGTCTCTCTCTGTCTCTCTGTGTCTCTGTCTCTCTCTCTCTCTCTCTCTCTCTCTCTCTCTCTGTCTCTCTCTGTCTCTCTCTGTCTCTCTCTGTCTCTCTCTCTGTCTGTCTCTCTCTCTCTCTTTCTCCAGCTCCTCTGAGTGGAACAGCGTGGATGTTTCTGAACGGGACAACGTGAAGGCAGACGATGGAGAGTTCTGGTAGGTCCAGTTTCTAGATTACTAGATTAAACCTAGTCCTTGAGTAAAAATAACTTTCAATAGAGAATCTCGTCGCTTTTTGGTCCAAGACTTTATCTGGGTCCAGGAAGCCAGGCCGTAATGACTTATCATTATATCCCCAGTGTCTGTTATATGTCCCTTATAGTCACTGAAGCAATAGACGTTGTGTGCTCATTATCCTAAGTATCTGTTTGGTTAAGTGGTTTTCTCTGTACTGCTTTGCTATCTGTTTTTTAACAGGATATATTTCACAGACTTGGTGTTTTCTTTATGCTTTTATGTACGATGACATTTTAGACTTCGTTGTAGATTTGTGTGTTGAAGAATATTAGTTTTAAGGACTTGATGTCGTTTCGTGTCTTCTGCAGGATGTCCTTCTCTGACTTCACGAGGCACTACCATCGTCTGGAGCTCTGCACTCTGACCCCAGACACACTGACCACTGATGACGTTAAACACTGGAGCGTGTCTAACTACGACGGGGCCTGGAGGAAAGGATCGACCGCTGGAGGATGCAGGAACAATCCCTGTAAGTCCAACTGCAGTATGCAGGAACAATCCCTGTAAGTCTAACTGCTGTATGCAGAAACAATCCCTGTAAGTCTAACCGCAGTATGCAGGAACAATCCCTGTAAGTCTAACTGCAGTATGCAGGAACAATCCCTGTAAGTCTAACTGCAGTATGCAGGAACAATCCCTGTAAGTCTAACCGCAGTATGCAGGAACAATCCCTGTAAGTCTAACCGCAGTATGCAGGAACAATCCCTGTAAGTCTAACCGCAGTATGCAGGAACAATCCCTGTAAGTCTAACCGCAGTATGCAGGAACAATCCCTGTAAGTCTAACCGCAGTATGCAGGAACAATCCCTGTAAGTCTAACCGCAGTATGCAGGAACAATCCCTGTAAGTCCAACTGCAGTATGCAGGAACAATCCCTGTAAGTCTAACTGCTGTATGCAGGAACAATCCCTGTAAGTCTAACCGCAGTATGCAGGAACAATCCCTGTAAGTCTAACTGCTGTATGCAGGAACAATCCCTGTAAGTCTAACCGCAGGATGCAGGAACAATCCCTGTAAGTCTAACCGCAGGATGCAGGAACAATCCCTGTAAGTCTAACCGCAGGATGCAGGAACAATCCCTGTAAGTCTAACTGCAGTATGCAGGAACAATCCCTGTAAGTCTAACCGCAGTAGGCAGGAACAATCCCTGTAAGTCTAACTGCAGTATGCAGGAACAATCCTTGTAAGTCTAACTGCAGTAGGCAGGAACAATCCCTGTAAGTCTAACCGCAGTAGGCAGGAACAATCCCTGTAAATCTAACCGCAGTATGCAGGAACAATCCCTGTAAGTCTAACCGCAGTAGGCAGGAACAATCCCTGTAAATCTAACCGCAGTAGGCAGGAACAATCCCTGTAAATCTAACCGCAGTATGCAGGAACAATCCCTGTAAGTCTAACCGCAGTAGGCAGGAACAATCCCTGTAAATCTAACCGCAGGATGCAGGAACAATCCCTGTAAGTCTAACCGCAGTATGCAGGAACAATCCCTGTAAGTCTAACCGCAGTATGCAGGAACAATCCCTGTAAGTCTAACCGCAGTATGCAGGAACAATCCCTGTAAGTCTAACTGCAGTATGCAGGAACAATCCCTGTAAATCTAACCGCAGTAGGCAGGAACAATCCCTGTAAGTCTAACCGCAGTATGCAGGAACAATCCCTGTAAGTCTAACCGCAGTATGCAGGAACAATCCCTGTAAGTCTAACCGCAGTATGCAGGAACAATCCCTGTAAATCTAACCGCAGTAGGCAGGAACAATCCCTGTAAGTCTAACCGCAGTATGCAGGAACAATCCCTGTAAATCTAACCGCAGTAGGCAGGAACAATCCCTGTAAGTCTAACTGCAGTAGGCAGGAACAATCCCTGTAAGTCTAACTGCAGTAGGCAGGAACAATCCCTGTAAGTCTAACTGCAGTAGGCAGGAACAATCCCTGTAAGTCTAACCGCAGTATGCAGGAACAATCCCTGTAAGTCTAACCGCAGTATGCAGGAACAATCCCTGTAAATCTAACCGCAGTATGCAGGAACAATCCCTGTAAATCTAACCGCAGTATGCAGGAACAATCCCTGTAAGTCTAACTGCAGTAGGCAGGAACAATCCCTGTAAGTCTAACCGCAGTATGCAGGAACAATCCCTGTAAGTCTAACCGCAGTATGCAGGAACAATCCCTGTAAGTCTAACCGCAGTAGGCAGGAACACTAGTTAGGTATGTGCACCAGTATTCTTCAGTGAGATCAGAAGACCAAGACCCTGAAACACCTTGTCTTCTCTAGGATGACCTAGACCCTGAAACACCTTGTCTTCTCTAGGAAGACCAAGACCCTGAAACACCTTGTCTTCTCTAGGAAGACCTAGACCCTGAAACACCTTGTCTTCTCTAGGATGACCTAGACCCTGAAACACCTTGTCTTCTCTAGGAAGACCTAGACCCTGAAACACCTTGTCTTCTCTAGGAAGACCTAGACCCTGAAACACCTTGTCTTCTCTAGGAAGACCTAGACCCTGAAACACCTTGTCTTCTCTAGGATGACCTAGACCCTGAAACACCTTGTCTTCTCTAGGATGACCTAGACCCTGAAACACCTTGTCTTCTCTAGGATGACCTAGACCCTGAAACACCTTGTCTTCTCTAGGAAGACCTAGACCCTGAAACACCTTGTCTTCTCTAGGATGACCTAGACCCTGAAACACCTTGTCTTCTCTAGGATGACATAGACCCTGAAACACCTTGTCTTCTCTAGGAAGACATAGACCCTGAAACACCTTGTCTTCTCTAGGATGACCTAGACCCTGAAACACCTTGTCTTCTCTAGGAAGACATAGACCCTGAAACACCTTGTCTTCTCTAGGAAGACCTAGACCCTGAAACACCTTGTCTTCTCTAGGAAGACCTAGACCCTGAAACACCTTGTCTTCTCTAGGATGACCTAGACCCTGAAACACCTTGTCTTCTCTAGGATGACATAGACCCTGAAACACCTTGTCTTCTCTAGGAAGACATAGACCCTGAAACACCTTGTCTTCTCTAGGATGACCTAGACCCTGAAACACCTTGTCTTCTCTAGGAAGACATAGACCCTGAAACACCTTGTCTTCTCTAGGAAGACCTAGACCCTGAAACACCTTGTCTTCTCTAGGAAGACCTAGACCCTGAAACACCTTGTCTTCTCTAGGAAGACATAGACCCTGAAACACCTTGTCTTCTCTAGGAAGACCTAGACCCTGAAACACCTTGTCTTCTTTAGGATGACCTAGACCCTGAAACACTTTGTCTTCTCTAGGAAGACCTAGACCCTGAAACACCTTGTCTTCTCTAGGAAGACCTAGACCCTGAAACACCTTGTCTTCTCTAGGAAGACATAGACCCTGAAACACCTTGTCTTCTCTGGGTCAGTGGTATTGAGGGTGCTTCTATGAGTTACGTTAATGTGTAGAGGGTTTACATTTACATTTAAGTCATTTAGCAGACGCTCTTATCCAGAGCGACTTACACATTGGTGCATTCACCTTATGATATCCAGTGGAACAACCACTTTACAATAGTGCATATAAATCTTTTAAGGGGGGGGGGGGTTAGAAGGATTACTTAATCCTATCCTTTATCCTACCCTCTTCCCAGGTTGGGATTGAATTTCCACTCTGCCGTTAGAACAGAAATCCACTCAACATGCTGTCCCACTCCCTGACCTTTGTCAATCCGGTTCCCTACAGACACGTTCTGGATGAATCCTCAGTTCAAGATCAAGCTGGAGGAAGAGGATGACGACCCGGGGGATGATGAGGTGGGCTGTAGCTTCGTGGTGGGACTCATCCAGAAGAACAGAAGGCGGATGAGAAAAGCGGGAGAGGACATGCACACCATCGGATTCGCCATCTATGAGGTGGGGCTCATAAGATATGATGATGTTTGTATCCATTAGGAAATTCATTTTGTTTTCATATGTATCAGATACTCTCCCGGTATATCTACAACTGTATCCAAATATACTCTCCCAGTATATCTACAACTGTATCCAAATATACTCTCCCAGTATATCTACAACTGTATCCAAATACACTCTCCCAGTATATCTACAACTGTATCCAAATATCCTCTCCCAGTATATCTACAACTCTATCCAAATATTGTTTTGTGTAGTTGGTATAATTTTCTGTCCGTTTGGTGCATTGAGTAAGAACAGTAACAAGGCGTTTTTGTTATTCATATGTGATTCTGATTACATCTGCTTGTGTCTCCTTGCTCTCTAATCGCAGGTGCCAGAACAGTTCCACGGCCAGAGGGAGGTCCACCTGGACAAGAACTACTTCCTGTCTCACGCCCAGACGGCCCGTTCTGAGACCTTCATCAACCTGAGAGAGGTCAGCACCCGCTTCAAACTGCCCCCTGGAGAATACCTCATCGTCCCTTCCACCTTCGAAGCCAACCTGAACGGGGACTTCTGCCTTAGAGTGTTCTCCGAGAAACAGGCCGAGACACTGTAAGTGTGTGTGTGTGTGTGTGTGTGTGTGTGTGGATACTCTAGGTGTGAAAATATCAGGGCTGGTCAAAGATAAATGTGATTATTTTTGTAATAAAAAATGTTTATTTTTGTAAGGCCCTGTGACGACCCAGTTAAGGCAGAACTAGAGGATGTAAGAAACAATTCTACACTACTCTACTCTACAATACTCTACTCTACACTACACTACTCTACTCTACAATACTCTACACTACAATACTCTACACTACTCTACTCTACAATACTCTACTCTACAATACTCTACACTACAATACTCTACACTACACTACAATACTCTGCTCTACTCTACACTACAATACTCTACACTACTCTACACTACTCTACACTACTCTACTCTACTCTACAATACTCTACACTACTCTACTCTACAATTCTTACGTTCTCCCCTCGGGTGTAGCTGGTCTGAGGAGGAGACGTAAATGCCTGGGCCTAAACACACCAGGTAACACGGATGGAAGGGGAAGAAATGTGGGGTGCAATGAGCGATAAATAAATCAGACCACAACCAGAACTCAATGTTGACCCTCAGGGGATGTTTAGTAAATTATTTTAAATAAACAATATAACACACCCATAAATAATCAGTAAGAAACAAAACAACAACCAGGGAAGGTAAGAGAAGGGAATGTTTGGGATCGGGGTCCAAGTAATGAAAATAAACAAAAGGTCTCTCCTCTTCTACACACCTAAACCTTCCTAACACACTCTAAACCCTAACCCACTGTCCTACCTGGTTCCAAGAAAACACAAGGGTGACACCCGCCCGGCTAACCTAGTGTATAAAACAAAGGGTTATCTACGTGAGAATGTACACCCATGGGCAGATCTACCTTTTCCCTTCTCCAGGACCTAGGTAGGGTGGAGCGCCTCAGGAGGACAGGCTGAAACACAAACAAAGAAATTAACACCAATAGTCAAACAAAAAAACAAGTGTCCTCTCTCTCTCCCCCCTCTCTCTTCTTCTCTTTTCACACGGCAAACAGATATCCTCTCTGTAATCAGCTACAGCCACGCCCACCATCGTTAGCCGCAACTCGGTACACCTGTAATGCTCAGGACACAAACACACTAACAGGGGAAAATGGGGAACAAGAAAAACGTAACACGTAACAACAATACACTACTCTACAATACACTACTCTACACTACACTACTCTACTCTACTCTACTCTACTCTACACTACACTACTCTACTCTACTCTACTCTACTCTACACTACACTACTCTACAATACACTACTCTACAATACACTACTCTACTCTACACTACTCTACTCTACTCTACTCTACTCTACACTACACTACTCTACACTACTCTACTCTACTCTACTCTACACTACTCTACTCTACTCTACTCTACACTACACTACACTACACTACAATACTCTACACTACAATACTCTACTCTACACTACACTACTCTACTCTACACTACTCTACACTACTCTACACTACACTACACTACACTACAATACTCTACACTACTCTACACTACTCTACACTACACTACACTACTCTACACTACACTACACTACTCTACACTACACTACTCTACTCTACACTACTCTACACTACACTACACTACAATACTCTACACTACACTACAATACTCTACAATACTGTACTCTACTCTACAATACTCTACTCTACACTACTCTACTCTACACTACACTACTCTACTCTACACTACACTACACTACTCTACACTACACTACTCTACACTACACTACTCTACACTACACTACAATACTCTACTCTACACTACTCTACACTACACTACACTACACTACTCTACACTACTCTTCTCTACTGTACAATACTCTACACTACACTACAATACTCTACACTACACTACAATACTCTACAATACTCTACTCTACAATACTCTACACTACTCTACACTACTCTACACTACACTACTCTACTCTACACTACTCTACACTACACTACTCTACTCTACTCCACACTACTCTACACTACTCTACACTACTCTACAATACTCTACAATACACTAATCTACTCTACACTACTCTACAATACTCTACAATACTCTACAATACACTAATCTACTCTACACTACTCTACACTACTCTACACTACTCTACACTACTCTACAATACTCTACACTACACTAATCTACTTTACACTACTCTACAATACTCTACACTACTCTACACTACTCTACACTACTCTACACTACTCTACAATACTCTACAATACTCTACACTACTCTACACTACACTACAATACTCTACACTACAATACTCTACACTACTCCACACTACTCTACACTACTCCACACTACTCTACACTACTCTACAATACTCTACACTACTCTACAATACTCTACACTACTCTACACTACTCCACACTACTCTACACTACTCTACACTACTCTACACTACTCTACAATACTCTACACTACTCTACAATACTCTACACTACTCTACACTACTCCACACTACTCTACACTACTCTACAATACTCTACACTACTCTACAATACTCTACACTACTCCACACTACTCTACACTACTCTACACTACTCCACACTACTCTACACTACTCTACACTACACTACACTACACTAATCTACTCTACACTACACTACTCTACACTACTCTACACTACTCTACACTACACTACAATACTCTACACTACTCTACACTACACTACTCCACACTACTCTACACTACTCTACAATACTCTACACTACTCTACAATACTCTACAATACTCTACACTACTCTACACTACAATACTCTACACTACTCCACACTACTCTACACTACTCTACACTACTCTACACTACACTACACTACTCCACACTACACTACACTACTCTACTCTACACTACTCTACACTACACTACTCTACTCTACTCCACACTACTCTACACTACTCTACACTACTCTACACTACTCTACACTACTCTACAATACTCTACAATACACTAATCTACTCTACACTACTCTACACTACTCTACAATACTCTACAATACACTAATCTACTCTACACTACTCTACACTACTCTACACTACTCTACAATACTCTACACTACACTAATCTACTCTACACTACTCTACTCCACACTACTCTACACTACTCTACACTACTCTACACTACTCTACAATACTCTACACTACTCTACACTACACTACACTACAATACTCTACACTACTCTACACTACACTACAATACTCTACACTACTCCACACTACTCTACACTACTCTACACTACTCTACAATACTCTACACTACTCTACACTACTCTACACTACACTACTCCACACTACTCTACACTACTCTACACTACTCTACACTACTCTACACTACACTACAATACTCTACACTACTCCACACTACTCTACACTACTCTACAATACTCTACAATACTCTACACTACTCTACACTACTCTACACTACTCTACACTACACTACAATACTCTACACTACTCCACACTACTCTACACTACTCTACACTACTCTACACTACACTACACTACTCCACACTACTCTACAATACTCTACACTACTCTACAATACTCTACACTACTCTACACTACAATACTCTACACTACTCCACACTACTCTACACTACTCTACACTACTCTACACTACTCTACTCTACTCTACACTACAATACTCTACACTACTCTACACTACAATACTCTACAATACTCTACACTACTCTACACTACACTACAATACTCTACACTACTCTACACTACTCTACACTACTCTACAATACTCTACACTACTCCACACTACTCTACTCTACACTACTCTACTCTACTCTACTCTACTCTACACTACAATACTCTACTCTACTCTACTCTACTCTACTCTGTCTTCTCTCACTGTCCAATGTGACTGATCATGGTGGTATCTCTGTAGGATACAGTACCCGAGGGGGAGGTTGATGCTGGCTTCAGGGGCCTGTTCACTAAGCTAGCTGGAGATGTAAGTATTATTACCGACCATTACTTATTGCTGTTATAAACTGGTTACCAACGTAATTAGAGCAGTAGAAATACACGTTGGGTCATACCCGTGGTATACGGTCTGATATACCACGGCTTTCAGCCAATCAGCATTCAGGGTTCGACCCACCCAGTTTATAATATACCATGTTGTATATTTATATAATATGACACTGCCAAAAATATGTATAATATTTAATTAAGTTATTGACTGGGAAAATGTACCTTTCATAGTTTAAAAACTTTTCTCTCTCTGTAAATAGGATATGGAGATTTCAGCATCTGAGCTCAGGAGTATTTTCAACAAAATCGTTGCTAAGCGTGAGTGAAGTGCTTTCTGCTTTCTTTCCAGTCATGATTTTGTATTTGTACTGTGCACACTGAGTACTACAATGAACTAAAATATAAGAACGCAAGATGTAAAAGTTTTGGTCCCATGTTTCATGAGCTGAAATAAAAGATCCCAGAAATGTTCCATATGCACAAAAAGCTGATTTCTCTAAAGTTTTGTTCACAGATTTGTTTACATCCCTGTTAGTGAGCATTTCTCCTTTGCCTGGATAACCGTCTCAGGGAAGCTCATCTGCGTGATCGTCGTCCTCACCAGGGTCTTGACCTGACTGCAGTTCGGCGTCGTAATCAACTCCAACGCTGGAGAAGTGTTCTCTTCACGGATTAATCCCTGTTTCAACTGTACCGGGAAGATGGCGTGTATGGCGTCGTGTGGGCTAGCGGTTTGCTGATGTCAACGTCGTGTGGGCTAGCGGTTTGCTGATGTCAACGTCGTGTGGGCTAGCGGTTTGCTGATGTCAACGTCGTGTGGGCTAGCGGTTTGTTGACGTCAACGTCGTGTGGGCTAGCGGTTTGCTGATGTTAACGTCGTGTGGGCTAGCGGTTTGCTGATGTCAACGTCATGTGGGCTAGCGGTTTGCTGATGTCAACGTGGTGGGCTAGCGGATTGCTGATGTTAACGTCGTGTGGGCTAGCGGTTTGCTGATGTTAACGTTGTGGGCTAGCGGTTTGCTGATGTTAATGTCGTGTGGGCTAGCGGTTTGCTGATGTTAACGTCGTGTGGGCTAGCGGTTTGCTGATGTCAACGTCGTGTGGGCTAGCGGTTTGCTGATGTCAACGTTGTGGGCTAGCGGTTTGCTGATGTTAACGTCGTGTGGGCTAGCGGTTTGCTGATGTCAACGTCGTGTGGGCTAGCGGTTTGTTGATGTTAACGTCGTGTGGGCTAGCGGTTTGCTGATGTTAACGTCGTGTGGGCTAGCGGTTTGCTGATAATGTCGTGTGGGCTAGCGGTTTGCTGATGTTAACGTCGTGTGGGCTAGCGGTTTGTTGATGTTAACGTTGTGGGCTAGCGGTTTGCTGATGTCAACGTCGTGTGGGCTAGCGGTTTGCTGATGTCAACGTCGTGTGGGCTAGCGGTTTGCTGATGTCAACGTCGTGTGGGCTAGCGGTTTGTTGACGTCAACGTCGTGTGGGCTAGCGGTTTGCTGATGTTAACGTCGTGTGGGCTAGCGGTTTGCTGATGTCAACGTCATGTGGGCTAGCGGTTTGCTGATGTCAACGTGGTGGGCTAGCGGATTGCTGATGTTAACGTCGTGTGGGCTAGCGGTTTGCTGATGTCAACGTCGTGTGGGCTAGCGGTTTGTTGATGTCAACGTCGTGTGGGCTAGCGGTTTGTTGATGTCAACGTTGTGTGGGCTAGCGGTTTGCTGATAATGTCGTGTGGGCTAGCGGTTTGCTGATGTTAACGTCGTGTGGGCTAGCGGTTTGTTGATGTTAACGTTGTGGGCTAGTGGTTTGCTGATGTCAACGTCGTGTGGGCTAGCGGTTTGTTGACGTCAACGTCGTGTGGGCTAGCGGTTTGCTGATGTTAACGTTGTGGGCTAGCGGTTTGTTGATGTTAACGTCGTGGGCTAGCGGTTTGTTGATGTTAACTTTGTGAACAGAGTGCCCCATGGTGGAGGTGGGGTTATGGTATGGGGCAGGCATAAGATACGGACAACAAACACAATTGCATTTAATCTACGGCAATTTGAATGAACAGAGATACCGTGACGAGATCCTGAGGTCCATTGTCGTGCCGTTCATCCGCCGCCATCACCTCATGTTTCAGTATGATAATGCACGACCCCATGTCGCAAGGATCTGTACACAATTCCTGGAAGCTGAAAATGTCCCACTTCTTCCATGGCCTGTGTACTCACCAGACATGTCACCCATTGAGCATGTTCGGGATGCTCTGGATCGACGTGTACGACAGTGTGTTCCAGTTCCAATATCCTGGAACTTCACACAGCCATTGAAGGGGAGTGAGACAACATTCCACAGGACACAATCAACATCCTGATCAACTCTATGTGAAGGAGATGTGTCTCGCTGCATGAGGCAAATGGTGGTCACACCAGATACTGACTGGTTTTCTGATCCACACCTCTACCTTTTTATTTAAGGTATCTGTGACCAACAGATGTATATATGTATTCCCAGTCAAATCCATAGATTAGGGCCTAAAGAATATATTTCATTTGACTGATTTCCTTACATGAACAGTAACACAGTAAAGTTGTTGAAATTGTTGCATGTTGCGTTGATATTTTTGTTCATTGTATATAGAGCACATGTTTAATGTATAATGCAGACTGCATAAGCCCGTACTCTGCCCGTACTCTGCCCGTACTCTCCCCGTACTCTGCCCGTACTCTGCCCGTACTCTCCCCGTACTCTGCCCGTACTCTCCCCGTACTCTCCCCGTACTCTCCCCGTACTCTCCCCGTACTCTCCCCGTACTCTGCCCGTACTCTGCCCGTACTCTGCCCGTACTCTGCCCGTACTCTCCCCGTACTCTGCCCGTACTCTCCCCGTACTCTCCCCGTACTCTCCCCGTACTCTGCCCGTACTCTCCCCGTACTCTGCCCGTACTCTGCCCGTACTCTGCCCGTACTCTGCCCGTACTCTGCCCGCACTCTCCCCGTACTCTCCCCGTACTCTGCCCGTACTCTGCCCGTACTCTGCCCGTACTCTGCCCGTACTCTCCCCGTACTCTGTCCTAACTCTGTCCTAACTCTGCCCGTACTCTGCCCGTACTCTGCCCGTACTCTCCCCGTACTCTGTCCTAACTCTGCCCGTACTCTGTCCTAACTCTGCCCGTACTCTGTCCTAACTCTGCCCGTACTCTGTCCGAACTCTGCCCGTACTCTGCCCTAACTCTCTCCGTACTCTGCCCGTACTCTGCCCTAACTCTGTCCTAACTCTGTCCTAACTCTGTCCTAACTCTGTCCTAACTCTGTCCTAACTCTGTCCGTACTCTGCCCTAACTCTGCCCTAACTCTGCCCGTACTCTGTCCGTACTCTGTCCTAACTCTCCCCGTACTCTGTCCTAACTCTCCCCGTACTCTGCCCGTACTCTGCCCGTACTCTGTCCTAACTCAGTGATGTGTCCTCTACAGGAACTGACATAAAGACGGACGGCTTCAGCCTAGACACAGCCAGAATCATGGTCAACCTCATGGATGTATCCTTTACATAATTACGTTACTATATGCTGTTACTATATGCTGTTACTATATGCTGTTACTCCATACTGTTACTCCATGCTGTTACTCCATGCTGTTGCTCCATGCTGTTGCTCCATGCTGTTGCTCCATGCTGTTACTCCATACTGTTGCTCCATGCTGTTGCTCCATGCTGTTACTCCTCCATGCTGTTACTCCTCCATGCTGTTACTCCTCCATGCTGTTACTCCTCCATGCTGTTATATACTGCTGTTATTACATACTGCTGTTATTACATACTGTTGTTACATACTGCTGTTATTACATACTGTTATTACATACATACTGTTATTACATACTACTGTTATTACATACATACTGTTATTACATACATACTGTTATTACATACTGCTGTTATTACATACATGCTGTTATTACATACATACTGTTATTACATACTGCTGTTATTACATACATGCTGTTATTACATACATGCTGTTATTACATACTGTTATTACATACTGCTGTTATTACATACATACTGTTATTACATACTGCTGTTATTACATACATGCTGTTATTACATACATGCTGTTATTACATACTGTTATTACATACTGCTGTTATTACATACTGCTGTTATTACATACATGCTGTTATTACATACATACTGTTATTACATACATACTGTTATTACATACATACTGTTATTACATACATACTGTTATTACATACTGCTGTTATTACATACTGTTATTACATACATACTGTTATTACATACTGCTGTTATTACATACATACTGTTATTACATACTGCTGTTATTACATACTGCTGTTATTACATACATGCTGTTATTACATACATACTGTTATTACATACTGCTGTTATTACATACATACTGTTATTACATACATACTGTTACTCCATGCTGTTGTTACTCCATGCTGTTACTCCATGCTGTTACTCCATGCTGTTGTTACATACTGTTGTTACATACTGCTGTTATTACATACTGTTATTACATACATACTGTTATTACATACTACTGTTATTACATACATACTGTTATTACATACATACTGTTATTACATACTGCTGTTATTACATACATGCTGTTATTACATACATACTGTTATTACATACTGCTGTTATTACATACATGCTGTTATTACATACTGTTATTACATACTGCTGTTATTACATACTGCTGTTATTACATACATGCTGTTATTACATACATGCTGTTATTACATACATGCTGTTATTACATACATACTGTTATTACTCCATACTGTTATTACTCCATACTGTTATTACATACTGTTATTACATACATACTGTTATTACATACTGTTATTACATACTGCTGTTATTACATACTGCTGTTATTACATACATACTGTTATTACATACATACTGTTATTACATACTGCTGTTATTACATACATACTGTTATTACATACTGCTGTTATTACATACATACTGTTACTCCATGCTGTTGTTACTCCATGCTGTTACTCCATGCTGTTACTACATGCTGTTACTACATGCTGTTATTACATGCTGTTATTACATGCTGTTATTACATGCTGTTATTACTCCATGCTGTTATTACATGCTGCTGTTACTACATGCTGTTATCATTACATACTGTCTATACTGCGTCTCTGTGGTATTCTGACTTGACATCTGCACTCTGTGGCATCAATGAATAAGTTCCAGAAAAGTCTTGAGTTCTGAACTCTCATCTCAGTCTTTAGTTTTGAATATTGTAGTTTGTTGGGCATGATGTGTCCAGACACTTGTTTAACCTTAACTGTTAAGCAGGACAGCGGTAACGGCAAACTGGGGCTGGGAGAATTTGCAACACTATGGAAGAAGATTCAGAAATACCTGGTGAGGTTCTAGTGTTTGTTTCTGCTGTGATAGCTCTGGTCCGGGGTGTTACATAGGTTCAGCGTCAGCAAGCTGCGCATAACGCCTTGGACCAGAGCTACTGCAGTACTATCTCTGTTGTGTTAAGATTGGACACCCTACAAGTGTTTATCTAGTGTAGTGTGTGTTTTACACAGTACAATCTCTTTTTAACATTTCCCTGTTCCCCCTCTGTCCCTCCCTCCCTCTCTCTTTCCCTCTCTCTCCCTCCCCCTCTCTCCCTCCCCCTCTCTCCCTCTCCCCCCTCTCCCCCTCTCTCCCTCCCTCTTTCTCCCTCTTTCTCCCTCTCTCCCTCCCTCTTTCTCCCTCTTTTCCCCTCTCTCTCCCTCTTTTCCCCTCTCTCTCTCTCTCTCTTTCCCTCTTTCCCTCTTTCCCTCTTTCCCTCTCTCTCCCTCCCCCTCTCTCCCTCCCCCTCTCTCCCTCCCCCTCTCTCCCCCTCCCCTCTCTCCCCCTCTCCCCCTCTCTCCCTCCCTCTTTCCCTCTTTCCCTATCTCCCTATCTCCCTATCTCACCCAGTCCATCTATAAGAGCAATGACATGGATGGTTCTGGCTGTATGAGCACACCAGAGATGAGGATGGCCTTGAACAAAGCAGGTTTGTGGACATGAAATAAACCTAATTTACACAAATGTATGGATATGGGTTCAATACTCAGGGATCCATAGTGTATGAACAGTCTACTGTTAGCTTTTATCCAAAGTGACTAAGTGGCATATATTATATACAGTACCAGTCAAAAGTTTTAGAACACCTACTCATTCAAGGGTTTTTCTTTATGTTTTACTATTTTCTACATTGTAGAATAATAGTGAAGACATTTAAAACTATGAAATAACACATATGGAATCATGTAGTTACCAATAAAGAGTTAAACAAATCAAAATATATTTTACATTTGAGTTTCTTCAAAGTAGCCACCCTTTGCCTTGATGACAGCTTTGCACACTCTTGGCATTCTCTTAACCAGCTTCATGAGGTAGTCACCTGGAATGCATTTCAATTAACAGGTGTGCCTTGTTAAAACTTCTTTGGGGTAGGGGGCAGTATTTTCACGTCCGGATGAAAAGCGTGCCCAGAGTAAACTGCTTGCTACTCAGGCCCAACAGCTGGAATATGCATATAATTAGTAGATTCGGATAGAAAACACTCTGAAGTTTCTAAAACTGTTTGAATGATGTTTGTGAGTATAACAGAACTCATATGGCAGGCAAAAACCTGAGAAGAATCCAACCAGGAAGTGTGGAAATCTGAGGTTTGTAGTTTTTCAAGTGATTGCCTATCCAATATACAGTGTCTATGGGGTCACATTGCACTTCCTAAGGCTTCCACTAGATGTCAACAGTCTGTAGAACGTTGTTTCGGGCTTCTACTGTGAATGGGGAGAGAATAAGAGCTGTTTGAGTCAGGTGTCTGGCAGTCTGACATTATTTTAGTTACGCGTGCGGCCATGAGCACGAGCTCAGTTGTCTTTCCTTTATGAAGACAAAGGAATTGTCCGGTTGGAATATTTTTTAAGATTTATGATAAAAACATCCTAAAGATTGATTCTACACATCGTTTGACATGTTTCTACAAACTGTAATATAACTTTTTAGACTTTTCGTCTGGACTTTAGTGTGCGCGCCTTCTGCATTTGGAATAGTGAATCTAACGAGCGAACAAAATGGAGGTATTTGGACATAAAGATGAACTTTATCGAACAAAACAAACATTTATTGTGGAACTGGGATTCCTGGGAGGGCATTCCGATGAAGATCATCGAAGGTAAGTGAATATTTATAATGCTGTTTCTGACTTTGTTGACTCCACAACATGGAGTCTGATGATTTAGAATCTGTTTTTAGGGTCTGATGATTTAGAATCTGTTTTTAGGGTCTGATGATTTAGAATCTGTTTTTAGGGTCTGATGATTTAGATTCTGTTTTTAGGTTCTGATGATTTAGATTCTGTTTTTAGGTTCTGATGATTTAGAATCTGTTTTTAGGTTCTGATGATTTAGATTCTGTTTTTAGGTTCGGATGATTTAGATTCTGTTTTTAGGTTCGGATGATTTATAATCTATCTTCCGCCAGGTTTCAGCCTGAACAACACTCTCCACCAGGTTTTGGCAGCTCGGTATGGAGAGGCCGACATGACCATTGACTTTGATAACTTCGTGGCTTGCGCCATGCGCCTGGAGATGATGTTCAGTAAGTACAACGTCTTAATGTCACCATCCTGAATTTGTGTTTCAGCCAAAACGGCAGCACCGCCCCGCCACTTGTGTACCTATAAAACCGAGTGATGGTCATAAAGTGTAACAGCAGAAAATATTACAGATTGTACATTTTAATGTGTGGGTTACTTTGGAGGTTTTGTGGCGAGAACCTGTCAGATGAGGATGAGAAGGAAAAGCATTGATGAGATTATCTCCACCCGGCACAGCCAGAAGAGGATTGGCCACCCCTCATAGCCTGGTTCCTCTCTAGGTTTTTAATCTCCACCCGGCACAGCCAGAAGAGGACTGGCCACCCCTCATAGCCTGGTTCCTCTCTAGGTTTCTAATCTCCACCCGGCACAGCCAGAAGAGGACTGGCCACCCCTCATAGCCTGGTTCCTCTCTAGGTTTCTAATCTCCACCCGGCACAGCCAGAAGAGGACTGGCCACCCCTCATAGCCTGGTTCCTCTCTAGGTTTCTTCCTAGGTTTTGGCCTTTCTAGGGAGTTTTTCCTAGCCACCGTGCTTCTACACCTGCATTGCTTGCTGTTTGGGGGTTTTAGGCTGGGTTTCTGTACAGCACTTTGAGATATCAGCTGATGTAAGAAGGGCTATATAAATACATTTGATTTGAGTATCTGTTATAGATGGTTAACACCTCGTTCCTCTCTCAACCTCGCAGAAGTCTTCAAGAAACTTGACATGAATGACACTGGCTTCATTGAATTGGATTTCTTTCAGGTGAGAACTTTAAATTGTAGTTTAATCAAGTCATTATGTTTTTTTTTTCAGTTCTAAAATATTGATTGTATTCTTTTTCTATTTTCAGTGGTTGTCATTTTCCATGATCTAGAAGATGGCAGCACAAGACCAGTTCTCTCAAAGACCAGTTCTCCCAAAGACCAGTTCTCCCAAAGACCGTTCTCTCTCCCAGCTACAAATAAACCAAAGTGCCTTTTCGAAGATGTTTCTTTTGACACACACTTTATTAGTAACAGAATGTTTTAAAGCTTAATTTTATGCTTTATTTGTTTTATTAGACAAAGCCTATTGAGAACTGCAGATTATAACCTAAACCTACTTTTGTGTTGAAATGTAAGACGACATTTCAATCCTTTTTTATGCAGCTTTTTGTTACTTATAGTTGTGTGTCCTTTTCACCAAAGATATACATGTTAATAAATGGCATTGTTTTCCCAGTCTCTTGAGCTTTCTGTTTTATTTGGTACTCGTTTCTTTTACTTGGGACAGTCCATGTGCCCGTCCCCCGGTGGACGTGGTTGGACTTGCCCAGCGCAGCAGCATTGACGGTACGGAACGTGCGCTACTGCTCGGCTGAACCACTACCGTGCACCGTGTTACGTTACACCCCCCACCCTCTACTGAGATTTATACGACTGATAAGTAAACTAGAAGTCTGGCACATTACTAGGAAAAACATCAAAGCAGGTGTCTTCAAAGTGGTGAGTGTTACCATCATTGAACGGTTTCTACAGGAAATCTAGTCAGAGAGACTGCATCTTTCCACGCATGGTGAAAGTAGAGGATTTGATTCACCGGTTTGCCGTAGCTCATATCCGTCCTGAAAGATAACATACAGTAGGATCGCAAACATTTTCAACAATGGTTCTGTAATCGTTACAATGTTACAAGTTATTGATTTTCGGTCCACCACAATTTCATAACCTGCCATGTCAACTAGGATATGCATTGTGCAATAAGCCAGAAGTGAACCTTTTTACGCGACAGTTCCAGAATGTAGTAACATAGAGCTATCGTCTCAGAATCAGTTTATTATAAACTTTGTCAACGCAGGATGATTTAAATTCAACTGTAGAAAAGCATTAACAATTCTCACAGATAATATTTCACTACGTTGAAACAAAATGACACCCAGGGAATGTATTAAAAGTCAATACTTCAATGTTTATTTTGCAAAAATACAAGGCCTACACATTTTGCACATCAATCAGCACATGTAATGTTGCTCTGGGGGGGAAAAATCTCTTTATTTTGGTTATATACCTGAAACCTGAATGAGGGGCCCACAGCACTCTGACTAGCCCACTGGGGGTTGTACGAATGAGAGGCTAATTTCAGAGTTGTTTTTGGGGCATTGTTGAAGTAGATTCCGGGACCAGGAAGGAGGCTTTATGGATGGCATCACTCCAGGACTGCCTGAATCAGCTGTTCTCTGGAGAGAAAACTCTGTTCATCCAATAACCCGAGAGCCTCACAAGCTCATCTGATCTGCTGGCTAGAGGGACATTCCTGCACCAACTCACACACACAGGACAGAGGGAAAAAGGGGTCTTCCTTTTTAAAACACTACCCCGAGGGATGTATTTTTTTATTTTACACACACAGAAACACATGCTAGTGCTGACTGATTAGTGCTTTTTGAGGTCGGTTCAATTTCGGGTTCCATTGTAAAACTAATAATCACGGTTTTCGATTTTGGTTTCGATAATTGTTTTAGACATTTAATACACTATACATTAAGCATTGTGTTTGTTGAATGTTGTAACAACAGAATAAAACGACGAATAACAGGCCCATGATGGTCGTGTCTCATTACTGCTGATCACTTATTAACCATCAGTTATTCACATGACCTTCATTTAATCAAATATTTAAGTTGTTTATATTAGTTTTATTTGATGACTTTATTATTTCCTTCCAAGTCATCATCTCATCTCTATAGAGCTGCTGCTGCCTGACAAAAATCACTATTTTAGTATTTCTTCAAAGTAAATAAGACATTATATTATAGTATTATGACAGCTGAATATATCAGTCACTTCATGTATTTTCAGCGTCGCGTAGCAACTGCTTTCTCTCCGTTTTTCTTCACGTCGGGTTTCCGCCACTTCTCGATTCGCCAAATGACTTGCTGTTTTGGGGGTTTTAGGCTGGGTTTCTGTACAGCACTTTGAGATGTAAGAAGGGCTTTTATAAATACATTAGATTTGATTTGAGTACGCATAACTATGCGCAGGCGGATTGTAGGAAGGTGAGCGGCGCGACAGAGAGAAAAAGTTCCGCTCTGCTCTGCTTTATGCAAATAATACGCGGCCACCGCTGCCGTTAACCAATCAGGTGAGGAGCTACAAAATGTTCGGTTCATGAAACATAGTTCCGCTTGTCATTAGTTCCGGGCAAGCGCAAACAAACAATATGGAGGACAGCCAATCTTAGGTGTGTCTGGTTTTCCAATTCTATATGATTTTGATATGCTAGAATACAGAGACAGAATCATAAGGTCAGTGGCATGCAGATATTGTTGGTGATGGTGGGTTGAAGAGAGATATGCACAACAATGTTTGCTTGTGCTGCTAGCTATGAACATCAAGTAACCCAAACCTCAGAACTGTGATCAAAGCCACCGTTTTTAAATGTGTTTACATTTTTCCCACCAAACGATAGAAATCACCAGTAACACACATTATACACTAAGCATGGCTTTCCCATGTAATACGCTACCAACTGGATTATAGCATCTTAACAGGATGATTATCATATAGTTTATGGCTCTTTCATTATACTGGTGTCATGGCATTGATGATTATACATTTACATTTTAGTCATTAATCCAGAGCAACTTACATTTCATTTCATGCATTTAATTATATATATATTTTTTTTGTACTGGCCCCCCCACAGGAATCGAACCCACAACCCTGGCGTTGCACACACCATGCTCTACCAACTGAGCCAGCTCACAGCTCACTTCCTATACGATGCATAGGCCTAGACGCACATCAGTGGGTACTTGTGGTAAAGGAAATTGTGGCTTTGACTTGCAAACATTCTGCAAACATTCAAATCTCTTTCTACCCACCATCAATACCAACTACTCTTACAATCCTCTTCCATGCCACTGACCTTCTCATTTTGTCTCTTATTCTCGGGAAAATAAACAAGGTAGAATTAAAACACATGATTTTACTTTTTGATATACAGTACCCTGCAACCAGCAGCATACCACCCTGCATCCCACTCCTGACTTGCCTCTGACCATAAGCAGGGTTGGTCCTACTCAGTCCTTGGATGGGAGACCGGATGCTGCTGGAAGTGGTGTTGGAGGGCCAGTAGGAGGCACTCTTTCCTCTCGTCTAATATGTATAAATGTCCCAATGACCCAGGGCAGTAATTGGGGACATTGCCCTGTGTAGGGTGTGGTCTTTAAGATGGGATGTTAAGCTGGTGTCCTGACTCTCTGTGATCACTAAAGATCCCATGGCACTTATTGTAAGAGTAGGGGTGTTAACCCCGGTGTCCTGGCTAAATTCCCAATCTGGCCCTCAAACCATCATGGTTCACCTAATCAACCCCAGCTTCCAATTTGCTCATCCCCCCTCCTCTGTAACTATTCCCCATGTTATTCCTGTAAATGAGAATGTGTTCTCAGTCAACTTACCTGGTACAATAAGGGATAAATATATATATAAAAAAAACTAGAATACAAGAGTTAGATTTTCACTAAACAATTTCATGTCAGGAAAATCTGGTTTATGGTTAATCTCATATACATAGATTGCACATGCCCATTAAACCAGTTATGCCATCATACAGTAGTTAACAATTAAAACAAGTTTAAACACTTCAATGAATGTACAAATAATCTAACTTGTTTGTAAATGGTAAACCTCTTAGTAAGTAGTCTATTATTACTAAAGCATCATTTCAGGTGAACAAAAAATGTCCGTACCAGAGGTGTTCCGAGCTCACTGATGCTGGGAAACGCTGAGGGCCCAGAATATTTTATACAATGTTGCAGGACCCAAGTTAATAGTTGATACAATGTTTCAAGTTTGTTGCAGACAGGCAATGCGAAGCCAATGTGATTTATAGGATATTTATTTTTCTCAGGATATTTTGTACCTGTAGGCTGCAATGTTTTTATTTGTTTATGTATGGCTTTATGTAGGATATTTTTAACATAATTGGAAATAGAAGTTAGTTTTTAGGTTTGTATCATTTTCATTTAGATTAACTACATGCCACTGATTTTGATATATGAATCATTTATTATAAATTAAATTAAACTATTTCATGAAAATGTGCATATGAAAACCAAAACTGGAATGCGGATCGGTAGAAATGGTAAGCTAAATTAGCATTCCACATGAGAAAGGTTGCCGACTCCTCGTGTCGCCTCTTACCGGTAACTTCAGAGAGTAATGGCAGAATCTGTGAAAGCCAGCAGGAGGAAAACAGTTGGGTCAGGTTTTTTTTCTTCTGGTTATCTAGATCTCTGGCACCCTCTTGAGGCATTTGTCTCATTTCATCAAACCATAAGCTTAAAGCATCAGACAAGCTCAATGCATATTGTTGATTTTGTTAAAACACATAGGGTGTGTCTATATATGGAAAAGTGCACATTTGAAAATTTCAACCAATCGATTGGTCGAAAGAACAGATGACTTTCGGTCGACCAACATTTTTTGGGGTCGGAGACAGCCCTAATAGATACCCAGTGCTCCTTTTGTGTGTCTTTTACACAGTTATCCTGGAGCTTCACTGTGGTTTCCTGCTGGAGCCCACAATATGTGACCGACCGCCTCGATTCGGTCTTATGTTGCAAAATGTAATTATTATTAAAAAAAATTACATTGCATAAAAGTAGAGACTCAGAGCTAGAAAATGGTATGTCATACACTACAGTTGAGGAACAATGGGGAAAGTGATTCTGCTTTGAAAGTTGATAAACTTGTAACTCCACTTATGAGAAAATTGCCCATGAATGTTTTGGCACACCTACTGGAGAGCTCTTCTTTGTCTCCACCCATTCAGCATGGTTCACACGCTCTTAAGCCTTAGGCCCACCCATCTCTTTAAGGATTCACATGTGAGGCCATGTGGTAAACATTCACTATATCAAAGAAAATCTTTAGTTTATCTGTCACACGCACAGGATACAGAAGGTGTAAACGGTACACTGAAATGGTTACTTGCATAGTAGCAATATCAAAAACAGAAAGTGTCCAGATAAAAATATTTGCTAAATATTTGATCATTATTAGATAACGCTTACCAAGACAAATGTCTAAATTGATTGGTCATGTGAATGAAATGCTGTAATCACCCCCCAGTCACATCTAGCTAAGTGGATGGGTCATGTAATAATCCGGCCGAAGTGGAGTATTTTGTTTAGACATGTAGCTAGCTAGGTAGCTAGGTATCTAGCTAAACAATGAACCGGCATAACCCCAACTCATACTACTACCAATACAAACATTGTCATAGCTGTAGTATGAATCTGCAGGTAGCTAAAGCTAACCAACTAGGTTCAATGTTAGCTAGCTAGCATTACGCTATAACTAGCCATGCAAATGGATTTCAGATTCAAATAATATTACTACACAGATCATATACGTAATGTTAGGTAGCGAGCCAGCAAGCTAACGTTTTGCAATAAAAATGATTTTCTGACCAAATTAGAAACGTATATCTGTAAAATGTAGCTAGACTGTTACCCGTAGACATGGAGTAACGCTTCACACAGACTGGAACCATTTAACTCTGTTTTGTTTGTAGCTACATCATGTTTGGCCAGTGTTGTGTCAAAGACACTCTGGTTCACACTGACCGTGGCGTGTGCTGAAAGCAGGGGTTCGGCACTGAGTAAGGACAAACTATAGATACTAGGGCTGACCCCAATTAGTCTACTGGTCAATTGTTTGGTCGTTAGGCTGTTGGTCGGCCGAGATTGTTTTAGTCGAGCGGAAACAACTGATTTGACGATAGCTCCTGCTAAATTCAGGGCATCAATGTTGTTGACAAAAGTATTACAACTTTTGTAGTTGTCGATGGCTAACGTTATATCTTTCAAAAACGGCGCGGTAGAAAGGTGTCACGGTTGTCGTCTGGAATGGAGGACCAAAACGCAGCAGGAATGTGGATGCTCATCTTGTAGTTTATTATAAACCAAGAAAACACCAAAATAACAAAATGAAAAAAACGAATGATCAACAAAACAGTCTTGTCAGGCATAGACACGCAAAACAAGAGACAATCTCCCACAAACACTAACCCAAACAATTACCCATATATAGGACTCTCATTCAGAGGCAACGAGAAAGCACCTGCCTCCAATTGAGAGTCCAACCCCCCATTAACCTAAACATAGAAATACAACAAACCCGAAAGAACATAGAAATACCAAAACATAGAACATAGACCAAAAAACCCGGAAATAATAAATCAAACACCCTACTACATAAAACACCACCCCGAACCACATAAAACAAATACCCTCTGCCATGTCCTGACCAAACTACAATAACAAATAACCTTTATACTGGTCAGGACGTGACAGTACCCCCCCCCCCCCCAAAGGTGCAGACCCCGGATGCACCTCATAAATAAACCAAACAGCCCAAAAACAACAACAACAACACAAAAATCCCCCTAAACTAAAGGGAGGGAAGGGAGGGTGGCTGCCGTCACCGATCTCACTTGTGCTACACCCCCCCTCCCCAACCCACCTATACAGGAGGTGGTTCAGGCTCCGGCCTACTGTCCTCCAGAATGCAGACAGCCCCTTGTTCCGGATCGTAGGCGGACCTCTTCCTTTCCACACTGTAGGCAGACTCATTAAATACATAGTTAATAATTTTTTGTTCCAAATCGTCAGGCTTACTCAGTTCCGGGTTGCTGCTAGACTCCCTTGGTTCCGGGTCATCGGCAGACTCACCCGGTTCTGGGTCACAGACAGACCCCTTCGGTTCTGGGTCACAGGTAGATTCCCTCTGTCCCGGGTAGACGGGCCACTCTGGCAGCTCCGGCACGGCGGGCGGCTCTGGCGACTCTTGACTGGCGGACGGCTCTGGCGACTCCTGACTGGCGGGCGGCTCTGGCGACTCCTGACTGGCGGCCGGCTCTGGCGACTCCTGACTGGCGGGCGTCTCTGGCGGCACCAGACTGGCGAGGCTGGGCTGATGCACTAGATGCCTGATGCGTGGTGCTGGTACTGTAGGTATCAGCCTGGGACAAGCACCTCAGGGCTAGTGCGGGGAGCGGGAACAGGACGAGTCGGACTGGGCTGACGCACTGGAAGCCTGATGCGTGGTGCTGGTACTGGAGGTATCAGCCTGGGAACACACACCTCAGGGCTAGTGCGGGGAGCGGGAACAGGACGAGTCGGACTGGGTTGATGCACTGGACCGTAGAGGCTTACTGGCGGTCTCGAGCGCAGAACTGGCATCGCTTTTACGGGCTGGATGCCCACTACCCCCTGGCAAATGCGGGGTGCTGGTATAGCGCGTACCGGCCTAAAAATACTTGGCCTTGCCACAGTACCTATTACCCCGAAGCACGGGACCTGTCCATTCACTGGTTGCCCAGAAAAGATACAGGGATTTGGCATGGGGCTCAAACCTCGCCCAGCCAAACTACCCATATGCCCCCCCCCAAAAAAAATCTTGGGGCTGCCTCTCGGGCTTCAATGCCAGTCGTGTTCCTCGGTAGCGTTCCCATGTCCATTTCTCCCGTTGGTCCAACTCAAATTCCCTTTGCTCCTCAAAGTCCACCTTTTGCTCCTTCCTCCGCTGCTTGGTCCGTTTGTGGTGGGAGATTCTGTCACGGTTGTCGTCTGGAATGGAGGACCAAAACGCAGCAGGAATGTGGATGCTCATCTTGTAGTTTATTAAAAACCAAGAAAACCTCCTCTGTAACTATTCCCCAGGTCATTCCTGTAAATGAGAATGTGTTCTCAGTCAACTTACCTGGTACAATAAGGGTTAAATATATATATATAAAAAAAACTAGAATACAAGAGTTAGATTTTCACTAAACAATTTCATGTCAGGAAAATCTGGTTTATGGTTAATCTCATATACATAGATTGCACATGCCCATTAAACCAGTTATGCCATCATGCAGTAGTTAACAATTAAAACAAGTTTAAACACTTCAATGAATGTACAAATAATCTAACTTGTTTGTAAATGGTAAACCTCTTAGTAAGTAGTCTATTATTACTAAAGCATCATTTCAGGTGAACAAAAATGTCCGTACCAGAGGTGTTCCGAGCTCACTGATGCTGGGAAAAGCTGAGGGCCCAGAATATTTTATACAATGTTGCAGGACCCAAGTTAATAGTTGATACAATGTTTCAAGTTTGTTGCAGACAGGCAATGCGAAGCCAATGTGATTTATAGGATATTTATTTTTCTCAGGATATTTTGTACCTGTAGGCTGCAATGTTTTTATTTGTTAGCTTTATGTAGGATATTTTTAACATAATTGGAAATAGAAGTTCGTTTTTAGGTTTGTATCATTTTCATTTAGATTAACTACATGACACTGATTTTGAGATATGAATATGTTATTATAAATTAAATTAAACTATTTCATGAAAATGTGCATATGAAAACCATAACTGGCACGCGGATCGGTAGAAATGGTAAGATAAATTGGCATTCCACATGAGAAAGGTTGCCGACTCCTCGTGTCGCCTCTTACCGGTAACTTCAGAGAGTAATGGCAGAATCTGTGAAAGCCAGCAGGAGGAAAACAGTTGGGTCAGGTTTTTTTTCTTCTGGTTATCTAGATCTCTGGCACCCTCTTGAGGCATTTGTCTCATTTCATCAAACCATAAGCTTAAAGCATCAGACAAGCTCAATGCATATTGTTGATTTTGTTAAAACACATAGGGTGTGTCTATATATGGAAAAGTGCACATTTGAAAATTTCAACCAATCGATTGGTCGAAAGAACAGATGACTTTCGGTCGACCAATATTTTTTGGGGTCGGGGACAGCCCTAATAGATACCCAGTGCTCCTTTTGTGTGTCTTTTACACAGTTATCCTGGAGCTTCACTGTGGTTTCCTGCTGGAGCCCACAATATGTGACCGACCGCCTCGATTCGGTCTTATGTTGCAAAATTTTATTATTATTAAAAAAAATTACATTGCATAAAAGTAGAGACTCAGAGCTAGAAAATGGTATGTCATACACTACAGTTGAGGAACAATGGGGAAAGTGATTCGGCTTTGAAAGTTGATAAACTTGTAACTCCACTTATGAGAAAATTGCCCATGAATGTTTTGGCACACCTACTGGAGAGCTCTTCTTTGTCTCCACCCATTCAGCATGGTTCACACGCTCTTAAGCCTTAGGCCCACCCATCTCTTTAAGGATTCACATGTGAGGCCATGTGGTAAACATTCACTATATCAAAGAAAATCTTTAGTTTATCTGTCACACGCACAGGATACAGAAGGTGTAAACGGTACACTGAAATGGTTACTTGCATAGTAGCAATATCAAAAACAGAAAGTGTCCAGATAAAAATATTTGCTAAATATTTGATCATTATTAGATAACGCTTACCAAGACAAATGTCTAAATTGATTGGTCATGTGAATGAAATGCTGTAACCACCCCCCAGACACATCTAGCTAAGTGGATGGGTCTCTATTGTCCAGACATGTTGATGAAATACAATAGATGGCCGTAATCACCCCCAGACACACCTGGCTAATTTGATGGGTCATGTAATAATCCGGCCGAAGTGGAGTATTTTGTTTAGACATGTAGCTAGCTAGGTAGCTAGGTATCTAGCTAAACAATGAACCGGCATAACCCCAACTCATACTACTACCAATACAAACATTGTCATAGCTGTAGTATGAATCTGCAGGTAGCTAAAGCTAACCAACTAGGTTCAATGTTAGCTAGCTAGCATTACGCTATAACTAGCAATGCAAATGGATTTCAGATTCAAATAATATTACTACACAGATCATATACGTAATGTTAGGTAGCGAGCCAGCAAGCTAACGTTTTGCAATAAAAATGATTTTCTGACCAAATTAGAAACGTATATCTGTAAAATGTAGCTAGACTGTTACCCGTATACATGCAGGAACGCTTCACACAGACTGGAACCATTTAACTCTGTTTTGTTTGTAGCTACATCATGTTTGGCCAGTGTTGTGTCAAAGACACTCTGGTTCACACTGACCGTGGTGTGTGCTGAAAGCAGGGGTTCGGCACAAACTATAGATACTAGGGCTGACCCCAATTAGTCTACTGGTCAATTGTTTGGTCGTTAGGCTGTTGGTCGGCCGAGATTGTTTTAGTCGAGCGGAAACAACTGATTTGACGATAGCTCCTGCTAAATTCAGGGCATCAATGTTGTTGACAAAAGTATTACAACTTTTGTAGTTGTCGATGGCTAACGTTATATCTTTCAAAAACGGCGCGGTAGAAAGGACTGTCAACACATACTGAACAACTCACTTTACAGGCAGAAGCATGCTACATGGCAGACCAATCAGAACTCATCTCCCAGCATGTCCAGCCCATCCATTATCTCAGCCAATCATGGCTAGTGGGAAGGTTACTGACTTTTTCCATGGCTAAACCAACTTGGCTCGTAATTAAAATGTTTTATTCGTATTTATGGACGGTATACAAGTTTGCTTTTTCGGCACATGAATGTTCACATATTCCAGAAATCATTTCTGACAAAAAAATGCATTTTGATAAAAAAATACATGTTTATGTTCCAATGGCGTGCGACATACGTCTAGTTTCCTGAAACGAGTCACATATGGTTTGGAACACCTACGGTGAACCCCCTGAGCCTGTAGTTATAATGCTACTCTTCTTCTTCAGCACTTTATTCAACAAGTCATTTAACTAGTTAATGAAAACCAGCAACACTTCTCTTTTGGTTCCACTAGTTAATGAAAACCAGCAACACTTCTCTTTTGGTTCCACTAGTTAATGAAAACCAGCAACACTTCTCTTTTGGTTCCACTAGTTAATAAAAACCAGCAACACTTCTCTTTTGGTTCCACTAGTTAATAAAAACCAGCAACACTTCTCTTTTGGTTCCACTAGTTAATGAAAACCAGCAACACTTCTCTTTTGGTTCCACTAGTTAATGAAAACCAGCAACACTTCTCTTTTGGTTCCACTAGTTAATGAAAACCAGCAACACTTCTCTTTTGGTTCCACTAGTTAATGAAAACCAGCAACACTTCTCTTTTGGTTCCACTAGTTAATGAAAACCAGCAACACTTCTCTTTTGGTTCCACTAGTTAATGACAACCAGTAACACTTCTCTTTTGGTTCCACTAGTGTAACGGCTGTCGTAGAGAGGGGACCAAAGCGTAGCGTGTTGATTGCTCATGATGAATATTTATTTTAACTCAGAACACTAAAGGAAAAAATAACAAAGAGAAACCGAAAGCGCACAGTTCTGTCAGGTACAGAAAACTAAACAGAAGACAACTACCCACAAACACAGGTGGAAAAAACCCTACTTAAGTATGATCTCCAATTAGAGACAACGAGGACCAGCTGCCTCTAATTGGAGATCGTCCAAAAAAACAACATAGAAATAGAAAACTAGAACCCAAACATAGAAATACAAAACATAGAAAAACACAAAACACCCCCTGTCACGCCCTGACCTACTCTACCATAGAAAATAACATCTTACTATGGTCAGGACGTGACAACTAGTTAATGAAAACCAGCAACACTTCTCTTTTGGTTCCACTAGTTAATGAAAACCAGCAACACTTCTCTTTTGGTTCCACTAGTTAATGAAAACCAGCAACACTTCTCTTTTGGTTCCACTAGTTAATGAAAACCAGCAACACTTCTCTTTTGGTTCCACAGTTTCACAACTGATGAATTGCATATTTTATATATATATATATATATATATATATATATATATATATATATATATATATATAGTGATTATAATGCACTAGCTTCTAACAATAACAATCCAGTTCCGTTCTTACTTTACCCCAGAAGTCTTTCTAACTTCTAATACATCAATCAGCTCCTAATCTATCTTCCTGAAAATCTCCGCTCAGTTCCGCTTTCCCTATCTTTTACATTGGGTTTTATACCCCTTAATTGCCAAGACCATGCCTCCTTTGACTAC
Source organism: Salmo trutta (assembly GCF_901001165.1). Lineage (NCBI taxonomy): Eukaryota > Metazoa > Chordata > Actinopteri > Salmoniformes > Salmonidae > Salmo > Salmo trutta. Next base: position 44,319,150 of record NC_042966.1, on the reverse strand, counting down.
ATGTGACATTTAAGCAAAGTTCCATAACACATTGTCTCGTTTAGATGTGATGTCATCTGCTTCATGGCCATCAGGTAACTCTACCAACTCCCTCCCGGGGCCGAGACGGGGGTGTCGCCATATAAGATTAACCTCCGCCCTTCTGTCTGGGTTCTGCTGCTCCACAGCTGTTTGTGGTTGAGGCCTCTTCTTTAAGCGGGCGTGCAATGGATTATGGTCATTGTAGTTAATTACCACATTGTCTGCACTAAACTATGTAGAATATTGGCCTGTTGGAAACTACAACTCCCTACTGCATCGCACAATTCAGGTTTGATCTGATTTATCTCTAGAGAAACTACAACTCCCTACTACACCAGGTTCTACTAAGCTATATGGAATGTTCTTATAACTGAGCGATATAAGAAAGATCAGGAAAATACAAATAAATTATTCTTCATATTAGTTTGATGCCCAAACTGTGCGGTTGCTACAGACAATTTTGGGATGTTTCATGGTCTGACAAACTCTCTCTCTTTCTCTCTCTCTCTCTTTCTCTCTTTCTCTCTCTCTCTTTCTTTCTTTCTCTCTCTTTCTTTCTCTCTTTCTTTCTTTCTCTCTTTCTTTCTTTATCTCTCTCTCTCTTTCTCTCACCCCCCCACTTTGTTTAACGTTTATTACATTTGCTATTCATGGTCAAGGTCAAATCACAAGAAACAGTTCTGTCTCCTTAAATGGAGAGAAATAGAGAGAGAGAGAGAGAAATACAATCTGTATTGTTCTTCTTCCATGCTGTTCTCCCACACAGAATGAGGACTTCACATTGCCTAACACAGTACAGATGTCCTGATGAAACTTTCTCTAGTGCTCTGGGACAACCCTAGGCCATGGTGCCTTGTTCAGAGAGAGGGGAGGGGAGAGGGAGGGAGAGAGAGAGAGAGGGGAGGGGAGAGAGAGAGGGGAGGGAGGGAAGAGAGAGAGAGAGGGGAGGGAAGAGGGAGAGAACATGAGAGAGAGAGGGGAGAGAGAGAGGGTAGGGGAGAGGGGGGAGGGGAGAGAGAGAGGGGAGGGGAGAGGGAGAGAGAGGGGAGTGAAGAGAGAGAGGGGAGGGAAGAGAGAGAGGGGAGGGGAGAGGGAGAGAGAGGGGAGGGAAGAGAGAGAGGAGAGGGAAGAGAGAGAGAGGGGAGGGAAGAGAGAGAGGGGAGGGGAGAGAGAGGGGGGGAGAGAGAGAGAACATGAGAGAGAGAGGGAGGGGAGAGCGAGAGAGAGAGGGGAGGGGAGAGAGGGGAGAGAGAGGGGCGAGGGGAGATAGAGGGGGGAGGGGAGAGAGGGAGAGGGGAGAGGGAGAGAGAGGGGCGAGGGGAGAGAGAGATGGGAGGGAAGAGGGAGAGAACATGAGAGAGAGAGAGAGAGAGGGGAGGGGGAGAGAAAGAGAACATGAGAGAGAGGGAGGGGAGAGCGAGAGAGAGAGGGGAGGGGAGAGAGGGGAGGGGAGAGGGAGAGAGAGAGAACATGAGAGAGAGAGAGAGAGAGGGGAGAGGGAGAGAACATGAGAGAGAGAGAGGGGAGGGAGAGAGAGAGGGGAGAGAGAGGGGAGAGAGAGAGGGGAGGGGAGAGGGAGAGAACATGAGAGAGAGGGGAGGGGGAGAGAGAGAGAACATGAGAGAGAGAGAGAGAGGGGGAGGGGAGAGAGAGAGGGGAGGGGAGAGAGAGAGGGGAGGGGCGAGGGAGAGAACATGAGAGAGAGAGAGAGAGAGAGGGGAGGGGGAGAGGGAGAGAGAGAGAGGGAGAGAACATGGGAGAGAGCAGAGAGAGAATAATGGGGGAGAGAGAGAGAAAGAGAGAGAAGCCTATTCTGAGGGGAGAGAGAGAGAAAGAGAGAGAAGCCTATTCTGAGGGGAGAGAGAGAGAAAGAGAGAGAAGCCTATTCTGAGGGGAGAGAGAGAGAAGAGAGGGAAGCCTATTCTGAGGGGAGAGAGAAGAGGGAAGCCTATTCTGAGGGGAGAGAGAGAGAAAGAGAGAGAAGCCTATTCTGAGGGGAGAGAGAGAGAAAGAGAGGGAAGCCTATTCTGAGGGGAGAGAGAGAGAAAGAGAGAGAAGCCTATTCTGAGGGGAGAGAGAGAGAAAGAGAGGGAAGCCTATTCTGAGGGGAGAGAGAGAGAAAGAGAGAGAAGCCTATTCTGAGGGGAGAGAGAGAGAAAGAGAGGGAAGCCTATTCTGAGGGGAGAGAGAGAGAAAGAGAGAGAAGAGCGTCAAATATTTCTCCACTGTACCAACAATCACTCTGCCTATTTATCTTTGATTGTCAGCGCGGATGACATGTTTTGGTTTAATGTGTTATTTTTCACGGTGCTGCGCTGAAGGTTCTGAATAGCCATAACACTGTTTCTAAAGTGCATACTGTGTGTCTTTGGGTTATTGGTTACATACTGTACATTCGTCTTTTCTCCTATTTCTCTGCAGCCTGCTCATAGACTCAAGGTATCAGATTTTCATCTCTCTGTGTGTCTTTTGGGGGGGCTTGTTAGAGGTGCTAGAGATTGCTGTCTCTGTCTCCCCTTTCCACCCTAACCGTTCGTTCATACCTCCGTTTTTGGCCTTGTATGCTTCTCTGATCAGTCAGTATTGTTTCCACTATGCTTGTTAAAAAAATGTCTTGCTTCATTTTCATAATCATTTTCTGTAATCCCAATTTTACCATAATCATTTTCTGTAATCCCAATTTTACTATAATTATTTTCTGTAATCCCAATTTTACCATAATCATTTTCTGTAATCCCAATTTTACTATAATTATTTTCTGTAATCCCAATTTTACTATAATTATTTTCTGTAATCCCAATTTTACTACAATCATTTTCTGTAATCCCAATTTTACTATAATTATTTTCTGTAATCCCAATTTTACTACAATCATTTTCTGTAATCCCAATTTTACCATAATCATTTTCTGTAATCCCAATTTTACTATAATTATTTTCTGTAATCCCAATTTTACTACAATCATTTTCTGTAATCCCAATTTTACCATAATCATTTTCTGTAATCCCAATTTTACTACAATCATTTTCTGTAATCCCAATTTTACCATAATCATTTTCTGTAATCCCAATTTTACTACAATCATTTTCTGTAATCCCAATTTTACCATAATCATTTTCTGTAATCCTAATTTTACCATAATCATTTTCTGTAATCCCAATTTTACCATAATCATTTTCTGTAATCCCAATTTTACCATAATCATTTTCTGTAATCCCAATTTTACTATAATCATTTTCTGTCATCCTAAATGTTTTCTCTATCACTATTACATGTATTTATCAGAAACTCAATACACTACATTATACTATTTATAATACTATAATAACTTTGGAAAAGACTCTCAGAAGAAATACAGTAGAGAAGACAGAGTAAAAGTCGGAGACTAATAGCTAACTGATTACACGACAGTGAGTCAGTGTTCAGACGTGTTCTGCAGGAACTGTCATCAGAACTCTGAGCTGTGTTCAATGACTCACTAAAGTAGGAGACATTTCTGAACACCATTCTGACTCACTACTGGTGAGAAAGGCCAGAGTAGTCGATGATAGATCCAACCCAGAAAGATAAACCCGGAGAATGTATCACAAGCTTAGATCACAGAACCAGAGGTGGTTCATTGGTAGAAAACAAAAAACAGTCACAATACACAAACACAGAAAACGAGTAAAACAACAAAAGACGGTATAGAATAGATGTTTGCTATGATGCAGGCTTTGTGTCCGTGTTCCGCTCTGCTGTTAGCTTAGCTCGTTGCTATTTATACCCTCTACCCTGTGCCTGTCCCAGATCCGGGTTCAAACACTATTCGAATGGTTGAAATACTTGTGAGTTTTAGCTTTGGCTTGCCTGGAGCGCCAGGTGGATGAGGTTTGCAGTTGTACACCTACTTCATTGGTTCCATTGCAACAGACAAGCTCAATCAACCCCGTCTATAAAGTATTTGAAATTACTTTGAATAGTATTTGAACCCAGCTGTGGACTGCGCTCTGCGACACCCACCCAGTCCTCTTATAAATATATCCCATGTTCCAGTAGGTCAGGAGAGATCTCCACTCTCATGGACAGTAGAGCAGACTATTGGTTCCATTGCTACAGGCAAATTCAATCAAGCCCGGCTAAAGTATTGTAAATGATTTGCCTGTGCAGCACCCACCCAGGCCACTGACTGTGATTTACAGTATATCGTGTCCTGTGTCAGTATGTCAGGGGGGATCTCTGCTAGCATAGCCACCAGCAGGCTACGAGCTGAGGGAATGGGCTCCAACGACCATGCCGTACCCTTCCTTAACCAGGTCAGTTTGTTTGTTTCTGATGCTTTTGAAACTTTGTCTGTATCCTTATCCACTACATGGTGCACTATTTTAGACCAGGGCCCTATGGGACCCTATCCACTACATAGTGCACTACTTTAGACCAGGGCCCTATGGGACCCTATCCACTACATAGTGCACTACTTTAGATTAGAGCCCTATGGCACCCTATCCACTACATAGTGCACTACTTTAGACTAGAGCCCTATGGGACCCTATCCACTACATAGTGCACTACTTTAGACCAGGGCCCTATGGGACCCTATCCACTACATAGTGCACTACTTTAGACCAGGGCCCATTAGTTACAAACAGCCTCTTGTCTTTTATCATTAGATATTATTTGTTTTATCATCGAGGACCACTTTGGGGAGAAAAAAAAGAAAAATTCAATAATTCAAGATTGATTTAATGCTTTTGAGATGACTGAGAGGTTCCTTCCTGTTCATTCACATCTTGTTGCTGTATCTATGGATGAATGTGTTATTTTAATTTTAATGAAATGATTTGAATTGACTTCCACCAGAACTATGAGGCTCTGAGGCAGGAGTGTCTGGAGACAGGCTGTTTGTTCCAGGATCCCTCCTTCCTAGCCGAGCCTCCCTCTCTGGGCTTCAAGGAACTGGCCCCCTACTCCGCCAAGACCAGGGACGTGGAATGGATGAGACCCACGGTGAGGAGGGGGATAAAGAGAGAGAGAGAGAGAGGAGTGGGTCTGTGTGTAGTAGTAGTTTAGGGCAGTTCATTCAGAATGTGTTGTTGGTTTGAGAGCTGATGTTAGCTGCACATGGAATGGATGAGACCCACGGTGAGAGGGAGCGCCACAGAGACAGAGAGACAGAGAGTGGGTGATGGTTGAAGTCTGTGTGTCATTTTCATAGTACCAGGGTATGTCAGGGTAGTACCAGGGTATGTCAGGGTAGTACCAGGGTAGTTCAGGGTATGTCAGGGTAGTACCAGGGTAGTTCAGGGTAGTTCAGGGTAGTACCAGGGTAGTACCAGGGTAGGTCAGGGTAGTACCAGGGTAGTACCAGGGTAGGTCAGGGTAGTACCAGGGTAGAACCAGGGTAGTACCAGGGTAGGTCAGGGTAGTGCCAGGGTAGTACCAGGGTAGTTCAGGGTAATACCAGGGTAGTTCAGGGTATGTCAGGGTAGGTCAGGGTAGTACCAGGGTAGTTCAGGGTAGGTCAGGGTAGTACCAGGGTAGGTCAGGGTAGTACCAGGGTAGTACCAGGGTATGTCAGGGTATGTCAGGGTAGTACCAGGGTAGTACCAGGGTAGGTCAGGGTAGTACCAGGGTAGTACCAGGGTAGGTCAGGGTAGTACCAGGGTAGTTCAGGGTAGTACCAGGGTAGTTCAGGGTAGGACAGGGTAGTACCAGTGTAGGTCAGGGTAGTACCAGGGTAGTACCAGGGTAGTTCAGGGTAGTACCAGGGTAAGTCAGGGTAGGTCAGGGTAGTACCAGGGTAGGTCAGGGTAGGACAAGGGTAGTTCAGGGTAGTACCAGGGTAGTACCAGGGTATGTCAGGGTAGTTCAGGGTAGGTCAGGGTAGTACCAGGGTAGGTCAGGGTAGTTCAGGGTAGTACAAGGGTAGTACCAGGGTAGGTCAGGGTAGGTCAGGGTAGGACCAGGGTAGGTCAGGGTAGGACAAGGGTAGTTCAGGGTAGTACCAGGGTATGTCAGGGTAGTTCAGGGTATGTCAGGGTAGTACCAGGGTAGGTCGGGGTATGTCAGGGTAGTACCAGGGTAGTTCAGGGTAGGTCAGGGTAGGTCAGGGTAGTTCAGGGTAGGTCAGGGTAGTTCAGGGTGGTTCAGGGTAGGTCAGGGTAGTTCAGGGTAGTACCAGGGTAGGTCAGGGTAGTTCAGGGTAGGTCAGGGTAGTTCAGGGTAGTACCAGGGTAGGTCAGGGTAGTACCAGGGTAGTACCAGGGTAGTTCAGGGTAGGTCAGGGTAGTTCAGGGTAGTTCAGGGTAGTACCAGGGTAGTACCAGGGTAGGACAGGGTAGTACCAGGGTAGTACCGGGGTAGGTCAGGGTAGTACCAGGGTAGAACCAGGGTAGTACCAGGGTAGGTCAGGGTAGTGCCAGGGTAGTACCAGGGTAGTTCAGGGTATGTCAGGGTAGTACCAGGGTAGTTCAGGGTAGGTCAGGGTAGTACCAGGGTAGTACCAGGGTAGTTCAGGGTAGTACCAGGGTAAGTCAGGGTAGGTCAGGGTAGTACCAGGGTATGTCAGGGTAGGACAAGGGTAGTTCAGGGTAGTACCAGGGTAGTACCAGGGTATGTCAGGGTAGTTCAGGGTAGGTCAGGGTAGTACCAGGGTAGGTCAGGGTAGTTCAGGGTAGTACAAGGGTAGTACCAGGGTAGGTCAGGGTAGGTCAGGGTAGTACCAGGGTAGGTCAGGGTAGGACAAGGGTAGTTCAGGGTAGTACCAGGGTATGTCAGGGTAGTTCAGGGTATGTCAGGGTAGTACCAGGGTAGGTCGGGGTATGTCAGGGTAGTACCAGGGTAGTTCAGGGTAGGTCAGGGTAGGTCAGGGTAGGTCAGGGTAGTTCAGGGTAGGTCAGGGTAGTTCAAGGTGGTTCAGGGTAGGTCAGGGTAGTTCAGGGTAGTACCAGGGTAGGTCAGGGTAGTTCAGGGTAGTACCAGGGTAGGTCAGGGTAGTACCAGGGTAGGTCAGGGTAGTACCAGGGTAGGTCAGGGTAGGACAAGGGTAGTTCAGGGTAGTACCAGGGTAGTTCAGGGTAGGTCAGGGTAGTTCAGGGTAGTTCAGGGTAGGTCAGGGTAGTTCAGGGTAGTACCAGGGTAGTTCAGGGTAGGACCAGGGTAGTTCAGGGTAGGACCAGGGTATTTCAGGGTATTTCAGGGTAGTACCAGGGTTGTACCAGGGTAGTACCAGGGTAGTACCAGGGTAGGTCAGGGTAGGTCAGGGTAGTACCAGGGTAGGTCAGGGTAGTACAAGGGTAGTTCAGGGTAGGTCAGGGTCGCACCAGGGTAGTTCAGGGTATTTCAGGGTAGGCCAGGGTAGGTCAGGGTAGCCTAGTGGTTAGAGCATTGCACCAGTAACTTGAAGGTTGCTGGATCGAATCCCCCGAGCTGACAAGGTTAAAATTTGTCATTCTGCCCCTGAGCAAGGCAGTTAACCCACTGTTCCCTGGGCGCCGAAGATGTGGATGTGTTGATTAAGGCAGGCCTCTGCACCTCTCTGATTCAGAAGGGTTGGGTTAAATGTGGAAGACACATTTCAGTTGAATGCATTCAGTTGTACAACTGACTAGGTATCCCTACAATGGTTTTGTAGGGAGAGGAGTGTCATTGGTTTGAGAGTTGATGTTAGGGTCAGTTATAAGGGACAGTTATAAGGGTCAGTTATAAGGGACAGTTATAAGGGTCAGTTATAGGGTCAGTTATAAGGGTCAGTTATAAGGGACAGTTATAAGGGACAGTTATAAGGGTCAGTTATAAGGGACAGTTATAAGGGACATTTATAAGGGTCAGTTATAAGGGTCAGTTATAAGGGACAGTTATAAGGGACAGTTATAAGGGTCAGTTATAAGGGACAGTTATAGGGACAGTTATAAGGGACAGTTATAAGGGACAGTTATAAGGGACAGGTATAAGGGACAGTTATAAGGGACAGTTATAAGGGACAGTTATAAGGGACAGTATGTATATTACACACACAGATCACATTGATCAAACAAGATTGACCATCAGTGTTGTTGTTTACGCCATGGACCCATAATACACTGCAGGACCGTTGAATTCCTACTTCCTTGTCTATAAAGCAGCATGCCTGTCCCTGTCACGTTCTGCCGCTGCAGCTGCTGCTATGGCTGGCATGTGTTGCATTATGGGACCAGAAGAAACAGACACTCAGGTTGATCAGTGTCGTATGACCTGTGTTGGTGTATATTGCTGAATCTAGACTATAGCATGGCTTTCACACCCTTCAGCTGCCACTGTGACTGGCCTGTGTGGCAGACTGGCAGTGTGGGACAAGTAGAGACAGTTAGAAAGGAACGTCTCAGTCAGTCTAGTAGAGACAGGAACAGGAAGGAACCTCTCAGTCCATACGGTAGAGACGGGAACAGGAAGGAACCTCTGTCAGTCCAGAAGAGACCAGACAGTAGAGAGACAGGAAGGAACCTCTCAGTTAGTCCAGTAGAGACCAGTAGAGATCGGACCAGGAAGGAACCTCTGTCAGTCCAGTAGAGACATGAACAGGAAGGAACCTCTCATTTAGTCCAGTAGAGACATGAACAGGAAGGAACCTCTCAGTCAGTCCAGTAGAGACATGAACAGGAAGGAACCTCTCAGTCAGTCCAGTAGAGACAGGAACAGGAAGGAACCTCTCAGTCAGTCCAGTAGAGACATGAACAGGAAGGAACCTCTCAGTCAGTCCAGTAGAGACATGAACAGGAAGGAACCTCTCAGTCAGTCCAGTAGAGACAGGAACAGGAAGGAACCTCTCAGTCAGTCCAGTAGAGACAGGAACAGGAAGGAACCTCTCAGTCAGTCCAGTAGAGACATGAACAGGAAGGAACCTCTCAGTCAGTCCATTAGAGACATGAACAGGAAGGAACCTCTCAGTCAGTCCAGTAGAGACAGGAACAGGAAGGAACTTCTCACTCCCAGTCAGTTAGTTTTACCAGAGCCTAATCCAGTCCTTCCTTTCCTTCTCTCCAGGAGCTGACAGATGACCCTCAGTTCATCCTGGGAGGAGCTACCAGAACAGACATCTGCCAGGGAGCGCTAGGTGAGTTCTGCGTAAACAGATACCAGAAGTCTTCAAAAAAGAGCAAAGGACCTGATTTTAAAACTACTCTAGTACTACCTGAAATACTCTTTGCTAAACCCCCAACGGTCTACCACAGTACTACCTGAAAGGCTCTTTGTTAACCCCCAACGGTCTACCACAGTACTACCTGAAAGGCTCTTTGCTAAACCCCCAACGGTCTACCAGTACTACCTGAAAGGCTCTTTGTTAACCCCCCCAACGGTCTACTAGTACTACCTGAAAGGCTCTTTGTTAACCCCCCCAACGGTCTACCACAGTACTACCTGAAAGGCTCTTTGCTAAACCCCCAACTGTCTACCAGTACTACCTGAAAGGCTCTTTGTTAACCCCCAACGGTCTACTAGTACTACCTGAAAGGCTCTTTGTTAACCCCCCCAACGGTCTACCACAGTACTACCTGAAAGGCTCTTTGCTAAACCCCCAACTGTCTACCAGTACTACCTGAAAGGCTCTTTGTTAACCCCCAACGGTCTACTAGTACTACCTGAAAGGCTCTTTGCTAAACCCCCAACGGTCTACCAGTACTACCTGAAAGGCTCTTTGCTAAACCCCCAACGGTCTACCACAGTACTACCTGAAAGGCTCTTTGCTAAACCCCCAACGGTCTACCAGTACTACCTGAAAGGCTCTTTGCTAAACCCCCAACGGTCTACCAGTATTACCTGAAAGGCTCTTTGCTAAACCCCCAACGGTCTACCACAGTACTACCTGAAAGGCTCTTTGCTAAACCCCCAACGGTCTACCAGTACTACCTGAAAGGCTCTTTGTTAACCCCCAACGGTCTACCAGTACTACCTGAAAGGCTCTTTGTTAACCCCCCCAACGGTCTACCAGTACTATCTGAAAGGCTCTTTGCTAAACCCCCAACGGTCTACCAGTACTACCTGAAAGGCTCTTTGCTAAACCCCCAACGGTCTACCAGTACTACCTGAAAGGCTCTTTGCTAAACCCCCAACGGTCTACCAGTACTACCTGAAAGGCTCTTTGCTAAACCCCCAACTGTCTACCAGTACTACCTGAAAGGCTCTTTGCTAAACCCCCAACGGTCTACCAGTACTACCTGAAAGGCTCTTTGCTAAACCCCCAACAGTCTACCAGTACTACCTGAAAGGCTCTTTGCTAAACCCCCAACGGTCTACCACAGTACTTGGCTTGTGCAAGAATGACAGAACACAATAATTACATATACAATTCGGTCATTTAGCAGACGCTCTAATCCTGAGTGATTTACAGTCAGTGCGTTCAATGTAAGGTAGCTAGGTAAGCCAACCGATCTCCTTCTCTCCTCTCTCTGGTATTTACATACAGGATCTACTGATAGTGGTATTTACATACAGGATGTACTGATAGTGCCCACTCATCTATATCATGTCTCATGTTGCCTACACCCTACTCAAGATTTACAACATGCTTTTACTTTAGTCATCAATGTGTGGTCTGTTTATTTCACATCAAATCTGAGGGCCGTAGTTGTAGCTGGTTCAGGAAATCAAACAAGACTCCCCTTTGACAGGTTCAGTACAGAATTTGAGTGTGGAAAATTCCTATTTGGTAGAACAGAGTTGGACTGTGGGGCAGGACAGTACACACTGGTTTGGTCCTGGCTCAGGGCCACTGAGCCTTCCTTCCTAGAGGAGCTAACGTCATACTAATGCCCTGGACCAGAACTGGGTTGGCCCTGGCTGACATCCATTTACAAGCACAGCCTGGTACACACTCCACCTGCTGGCCGTTCTAGTTAAACGATTGCAACAATTTTTCTCTCTCTCTGTCTATCTCTCTTTCACTCTCTCCCCCCCTCCCCCTCCTTCCTCCCCTGCCCTTCCTCCCTGCTCCGCCCTCCTCCCTCGCTGCTCTCTCCCTCCATCAGGTGATTGCTGGCTCCTAGCAGCCATAGCCTCTCTAACCCTCAATGAGAGGCTGCTCCACCGAGTGGTCCCTCATGGTCAGTCCTTCCAAGAGGACTACGCTGGGATCTTCCACTTTCAGGTACGACTACACACACAAATCTCCCTCCTGTCAGGTTACAAACACACTTGCAGGGTTATAGCATCCTTTAAGGCCATCGGCAAGGCAATTACATTATCTTAAATTCAATAACCTTTATTATTCCCTTGTTTGCTGAAATGATCGACCCATAATGGACCTTCTTTGAGTCTATTGTAATGTATAGATAGATTACATAATGTCCTGGGGACTTTAAGTAGCAACCACCTAGCAGACCGGGTATGGTAACATAGCAACCACCTAGCAGACCGGTATGGTAACATAGCAACCACCTAGCAGACCGGGTATGGTAACATAGCAACCACCTAGCAGACCGGGTATGGTAACATAGCAACCACCTAGCAGACCGGGTATGGTAACATAGCAACCACCTAGCAGACCGGGTATGGTAACATAACAACCACCTAGCAGACCGGGTATGGTAACATAGCAACCACCTAGCAGACCGGGTATGGTAACATAGCAACCACCTAGCAGACCGGGTATGGTAACATAGCAACCACCTAGCAGACCGGGTATGGTAACATAACAACCACCTAGCAGACCGGGTATGGTAACATAGCAACCACCTAGCAGACCGGGTATGGTAACATAGCAACCACCTAGCAGACCGGGTATGGTAACATAGCAACCATCTAGCAGACCGGGTATGGTAACATAGCAACCACCTAGCAGACCGGGTATGGTAACATAGCAACCACCTAGCAGACCGGGTATGGTAACTTCCGGCAATAGACTTTGAAGTGAAACACTTATTCAGTGACTATATTCATAGGTTGTGCCATTCGGTCGCGTCATGCCATTGTTATGAAAGCTCTCCAAGACGCCCTCCGCCAGAGCGGTGCCCTAAAGTCATTCTGAACTGGGGCTAATGACTGTTTTGTCTAAATTACACAATAGTCGCCTGGAAATACGATGACAGTGATAATATTTAGTTAGGAAATAACATTATCATGTCGTCAAATTTACTTTAGACTGATGCCAATGTTGTCATTTGCTAACAAAATTCGTCAAAAAAAAAATAGCTAGCAATGCTAACGTTAGTTATCTAAAATCATACTAATTATTTGTCTTCTTTAGAAAGCCATAGTAATGCACTTTAGACCAAATCTTCATCTGCGCCCAATGAGGATGCAATGAGTAGAAAGTTCATTTTGGGCATCAGTCCTAAAACGACCGTTCAAAACAATAATACAATGCAACCCATGTTATCACAGTCACAATCTCCATGTAGTTGTGACAAATTGCCAATTTTGCTTAACGTTTAGTCCGTTATATTTTACTTTGGTCATATTCTCTTGAAAGCACTTCGGCTACAGTTTTGTCTGTAAAGAGTGCTGCTCGGTCAGTTCCGACGTCTGCGTTGGCTGTGCAGTATTTACGGTGATACTGCCTCTGCAGAAGGCAGGGCCAGTCACACTTCCGGGAGCAGCGCTGTTGTCAAGGAAGTTGTCAAGGAAGTGAGTTTGTGTTTATTCACGAACCTCCCGCCCCCTCACCTACCGTCAACCAATCATGTCAATCCGGAGCTACTGTATATGGAGCCCTCCGCATTCTTATACAATTTGGGAGGAGCACTGCAATGCAGTGCAGAGCTTCGGATCAAGCATAAATTGGCTTTAAGTGGTGCACTATGGCTTTCTAAATGCCGACACAAAGCCTTCTCTGGAGATAGTTTAGAACGGCCTCTGAATGGACATTTTCTACTTTATAAAGGAATTAGCTTCTGAAGTGGGACATAACTTCCATCACTAGACGACCAGAACTGTCAATCAAATAATCTTGAGCTGCCTGCCTGGTGCCTGCCTGCTGCCTGCCTGCCTGCCTGCTGCCTGCCTGCCTGCCTGCTGCCTGCCTGCCTGCTGCCTGCCTGCCTGCTGCCTGCCTGCCTGCCTGCTGCCTGCCTGCCTGGTGCCTGCTGCCAGAACCGTGCACTAGGTCTATCTATCAGTATAGGCAGGTCAGCCACCAGACAGTCAGATCCGTACACTAGGTCTATCTATCAGTATAAGCTGGTCAGCCACCAGACAGACAGAACCGTATACTAGGTCTATCTATCAGTATAGGCAGGTCAGCCACCAGACAGACAGTCAGAACCGTACACTAGATCTATCTATCAGTATAGACAGGTCAGCCACCAGACAGACAGAACCGTGCACTAGGTCTATCTATCAGCAATGGAATTCTGTATTTCGCAATTTCTTGGCTTGAAATGTCGCACAACTTCAGTAAAGCGGGGCCTACCATCAATGAATAGGCTAGGATATTATACAGGCAACAGACCGAAGACTGAACACACTCTGGCCTCGTTAGTGAAGAGAAAGAGCAAGGATTTTAATTTTGTGTTGAGAAAAAATCCCAACGCGTTTTTTCCCCGTCCGGGATTTTTCTTAACATTAAGGATCTGAATTTTGTTTAAACGTTCATCAGGTGACTGATAAACAATAATAACATATTATTACTACTTGTGTGGTCAACATTGGCTTGTGAGACTAAGGTCAGTCTCAATCCACAAGAATGCTGCCCTTTGAGGTAGAATTTTAAGGAAGTCACCATTTTTTTATTTGAGACCTACCCTAGGGTTCAGGAGACAGCTGTGTTCAGTGTTTTGCTATCCAGCTGAAGTTGCTATAAGAAAAAGAACATTCTGTCTCTCTGTCTTCAGTTCTGGCAGTTTGGTGAGTGGGTGGACGTGGTGATTGATGACCGGCTGCCAACGAAGGATGGAGAGCTCATGTTCGTCCACTCAGCCGAGGGCAATGAGTTCTGGAGCGCCCTGCTGGAGAAGGCCTACTCCAAGTATGTCAACAAAATCCCTTGGTTGCGTCCCAATTGTTCGCTCTGTTCTCTATTAAGTGCACTACTTTTAACCAGGGCCCATGTACATGTAGTGTAAACACTCTGTCATATAGAGTTTATCCTTGTTCTGAAATATGCTTCTAGTTGATAATGCTGACCTGATAAGTGAATGGGTATCCCTGTGTCTCTCTCGTCAGGCTGAATGGTTCCTACGAGGCTCTGTCTGGAGGCAGTACCACAGAAGGTTTTGAGGACTTCACCGGTGGTGTCTCTGAGATGTACGATCTCCGGAAGGCTCCACGGGACCTGTACAGGATCATCGGCAAAGCCCTGGACAGAGGCTCATTGCTGGGCTGCTCCATCGACGTGAGTCCCCCTTCCCTGGTCCCCCTGGTACTGCGGTCCTGGAAAACAGCCAGGGGACAGTTAGTTTGATGTTCCTACATTTTAAACATCTTGGCCATGTTCTGTTATAATCTCCACCCCGGCACAGCCAGAGAGGACTGGCCACCCCTCATAGCCTGGTTCCTCTCTAGGTTTCTAATCTCCACCCGGCACAGCCAGAAGAGGACTGGCCACCCCTCATAGCCTGGTTCCTCTCTAGGTTTCTAATCTCCACCCGGCACAGCCAGAAGAGGACTGGCCACCCCTCATAGCCTGGTTCCTCTCTAGGTTTCTAATCTCCACCCCGGCACAGCCAGAAGAAGACTGGCCACCCCTCATAGCCTGGTTCCTCTCTAGGTTTCTAATCTCCACCCGGCACAGCCAGAAGAGGACTGGCCACCCCTCATAGCCTGGTTCCTCTCTAGGTTTCTTCCTAGGTTTTGGCCTTTCTAGGGAGTTTTTCCTAGCCACCGTACTTCTACACCTGCATTGCTTGCTGTTTGGGGTTTTAGGCTGGGTTTCTGTACAGCGCTTTGAGATATCAGCTGATGTAAGAAGGGCTATATAAATACATTTGATTTGAAACAACATCATCATGAACTTTAACATAGTCATAACATAACATTAACATGAACTTGTATGACATAGTGTAACTGGTTGGATTTGACATCTTAACCATTATAGACCAAGGGGAAATTCCTCATTGCAAGAGCGTGGCTCCAAATCAGCTCCACCACAAAATAGCATAAAATACTCAATTCATCCAAATAAGATAACACTGATTCAGATGCATCATGGATCTTGTATTTTTCTAATTACATCTTGTGACTACAGATAACCAGTGCCTTTGACATGGAGTCTGTCACGTTTAAGAAGCTGGTGAAAGGACATGCTTACTCAGTCACTGGCCTCAAGCAGGTAGGTTTATACCTGACCAGGAACCCTGGTTCTACCTGGGTCTTACCTGTCTCTACTGTGTTGTTAGTATGTAGACTGTCTGTAGTGTGTTGTTAGTATGTAGACTGTTTCTAGTGTGTTGTTAGTATGTAGACTGTGTGTATTGGTGTTGTTAGTATGTAGACTGTTTCTAGTGTGTTGTTAGTATGTAGACTGTGTGTATTGGTGTTGTTAGTATGTAGACTGTGTCTAGTGTGTTGTTAGTATGTAGACTGTTTCTAGTGTGTTGTTAGTATGTAGACTGTTTCTAGTGTGTTGTTAGTATGTAGACTGTGTGTATTGTTGTTGTTAGTATGTAGACTGTTTCTAGTGTGTTGTTAGTATGTAGACTGTGTGTATTGGTGTTGTTAGTATGTAGACTGTTTCTAGTGTGTTGTTAGTATGTAGACTGTGTGTATTGGTGTTGTTAGTATGTAGACTGTGTCTAGTGTGTTGTTAGTATGTAGACTGTTTCTAGTGTGTTGTTAGTATGTAGACTGTTTCTAGTGTGTTGTTAGTATGTAGACTGTGCGTATTGTTGTTGTATGTGTCTGTGAGTGTTAGTGATATCTGTCAGTATGTAGACTGTGTGTATTGTTGCTGTATGTGTCTGTGAGTGTTAGTGATATCTGTCCACCGCTGTCCTGTTGCAGGTGGACTACCAGGGTCAGGTGGAGAGGCTGATCAGGGTGAGGAACCCCTGGGGACAGGTGGAGTGGACCGGGGCCTGGAGCGACAAGTGAGTCTCCACTACCTCTAACCCTTACATTAACACTGCTGTAACAGAACCACTACTTCCACATTCCCAATCCTGAACCAACAGGTTAGTAACAACCTACACAACGACCACTAACCCCAGATTGTCACCACAATCCTGAAACTTGCATAACACATAATGGAAGACCCATTCCCTTAGTTTCCAGCTCAACCCTCTAGGTGGGCTCCATTTCTTATTGGTGGTCTGTTCTTGTGTCCCTGTATGTGTCCAGTTCTTCAGAGTGGGATGAGTTGGATCCAACTGAGAAAGAGGACCTGCATCTACAGATGGAGGATGGAGAGTTCTGGTAGGACTGGGCTTACTGTAATTCCATCAGCTAGTAATAGTGCTGAGTGGGTTTACTGTAATTCCATCAGCTAGTTATAGTGCTGAGTGGGTTTACTGTAATTCCATCAGCTAGTAATAGTGCTGAGTGGGCTTACTGTAATTCCATCAGCTAGTTATAGTGCTGAGTGGGCTTACTGTAATTCCATCAGCTAGTGATAGTGCTGAGTGGGTTTACTGTAATTCCATCAGCTAGTTATAGTGCTGAGTGGGCTTACTGTAATTCCATCAGCTAGTAATATTGCTGAGTGACTCTCACACTTCAAACCTGATATTTTAATCATATGTTTGGCCTCCATCGGGCTTCATCAGAATTAGGCAAACAGCTAATAATAATAATAATAACAATAATAATAATAATAATAATAATAATATATTATATACACTACCGTTCAAAAGTTTGGGGTCACTTAGAAATGTCCTTGTTTTTTAAAGAAAAGCAACAAAAAAATCTCCATTAAAATAACATCAAATTGATCAGAAATACAGTGTAGACATTGTTAATGTTGTAAATGACTATTGTAGCTGGAAACGGCAGATTTTTAATGGAATATCTACATAGGCGTACAGAGGCCTGTTACCAGCAACCATCACTCCTGTGTTCCAATGGCACGTTGTGTTAGCTAATCCAAGTTTATCATTTTAAAAGGCTAATTGATCATTAGTAAACCCTTTTGCAATTATGTTAGCACAGCTGAAAACTGTTGTCTGATTAAAGAAGCAATAAAACTGGCCTTCTTTAGACTAGTTGAGTATCTGGAGCATCAGCATTTCTGGGTTCGATTACAGGCTCAAAATGGCCAGAAACAAAGAACTTTCTTCTGAAACTCGTCAGTCTATTCTTGTTCTGAGAAATGAAGGCTATTCCATGCGAGGAATTGCCAAGAAACTGAAGATCTCGTACAACGCTGTGTACTACTCCCTTCACAGAAGAGAGCAAACTGGCTCTAACCAGAATAGAAAGAGGAGTGGGAGGCCCCAGTGCAAAACTGAGCAAGAGGACAAGTACATTAGAGTGTCTAGTTTGAGAAACAGACGCCTCACAAGTCCTCAACTGGCAACTTCATTAAATAGTACCCGCAAAACACCAGTCTCAACGTCAACAGTGAAGAGGCGATTCCGGGATGCTGGCCTTCTAGGCAGAGTTGCAAAGAAAAAGCCATATCTCAGACTGACCAATAAAAAGAAAAGATTAAGATGGGCAGAAGAACACAGACACTGGACAGAGGAAGATTGGAAAAAAGTGTTATGAATCTAAGTTTGAGGTGTTCGGATCACGAAGAAGAACATTCGTGAGGCACAGAAAAAATGAAAAGATGCTGGAGGAGTGTGATGGGAGATTTGTAGAGGGTAAAAGGGATATTGAAAAAGCAAGGCTATCACTCCATTTTGCAACGCCATGCCATACCCTGTGGACGGCGCTTAACTGGAGCCAATTTCCTCCTACAACAGGACAATGACCCAAAGCACAGCTCCAAACTATGCAAGAACTATTTAGGGAAGAAGCAGTCAGCTGGTATTCTGTCTATAATGGAGTGGCCACCACAGTCATCTGCTAAATTACTAAAATATTAACAAATAAATAGAAATATAAGCCTGGAAATCTCGATCTTATGACTATAAAAATGTAACATTTTATGCTTCACGTAGTCGTGGCTGAACGACGACAATATCAACATACAGCTGGCTGGTTATACGCTGTACCGGCAGGATGGAACAGCGGCGTCTGGTAAGACAAGGGGCGGCTGTAACGTCTGTCGTTGGAAGAAGACCAAGGTGCAGCGGAGTTAGTGTTCATAATTTAATACAGAAAGAACACTATATAACTACAAAACAAGAAACAACCGACAGCTAAACAGTACTGACAGCTAACACACTGAACAGAAACAATTACCCACAAACCCCAACGGAAAAACATGCACTTATGTGTGACTCCCAATCAACCACAACGAACTACAGCTGTGCCTGATTTGGGTGCCACACACACGGCCCAAAACAAAGAATTACAAACACATAGAAACAAAACATAGAACGCCCACCCAATGTAACACCCTGGCCTAACCAAAATAAAGAACAAAAAACCCCTCTCTATGGCCAGGGCGTTACAGCGGCGGACTATGTATTTTTGTAAGGAAGTCTCAAGCTATTGCTCGCCTGAGGTAGCGTTTCTCATGATAAGCTGTAGACCACACTATCTACCTAGAGAGTTTTCATCTGTATTTTTCGTAGCTGTGTACATACCACCACAGTCAGAGGCTGGCACTAACACGGAACCCAAACCGGCTGCGCGCGTGCGCCATCGTGTGCTATCGTGCATACATTTATTTTGTCCCCATACACCAAACTCGACACGCAGGTTAAAATATCAAAACCATCTCTGAACCAATTACATTCATTTGGAGACAGGTCGAAAAGCATTAAACATGTATGGCAATTTAGCTAGTTAGCTTGCACTTGCTAGCTCATTTGATATAAACATTGAGATGTTATTTTACCTGAAATGCACAAGGTCCTCTACTCCGACAACTGATCCTCAGATAAAACGGCCAACCGAATCGTTTCTAGTCATCTCTCCCCCTTCCAGGCCTTTTTAATCTTTGAACTTATATTGTGATTGGCATCTACACTTTCATAGTATTACCACGACAACCGGCAAAACATTTCGTCTTTCAATCACCCACGTGGGTATAACCAATGAGAAGAGGGCGCGTGGGTACCTGCTTCTATAAACCAATGAGGAGATGGGAGAGGCAGGACTTGTAGCGCGATCTGCGTCAGAAATAGAAAGGAGTTCTATTTTAGCCCTTGGCAACGCAGATGCTCGTTGGCGTGCGCGAGCAGTGTCCGGTCTGGTCAGCATGTAAGACAGCATTGAATGAGCTGTATTCCACCATAAGCAAACAAGAAAACGCTCACCCATAGGTGGCGCTCCTAGTAGCCAGGGACTTTAATGCAGGGAAACCTAAATCCGTTTTACCAAATTTCTATCAGCATGTTAAATGTGCCACCAGAGGGAAAAAAACACTGGACCACCTATACACCACACACAAAGACACGTACAAAGTTCTCCTGGTCAACAACCTGTCCCTCAACGTGATCAAGACAAAGGAGATGATTGTGGACTACAGGAAAAGGAGGACCGAGCACGCCCCCATTCTCATCGACGGGGCTGTAGTGGAGCAGGTTGAGAGCTTCAGGTTCCTTGGTGTCCACATCACCAACAAACTAACATGGTCCAAGCACACCAAGACAGTCGTGAAGAGGGCACGACAAAACCTATTCCCCTCAGGAGACTGAAAAGATTTGGCATGGGTCCTCAGAACCTCAAAAGGTTCTACAGCGGCACCATCGAGAGCATCTTGACTGGTTGCATCACTGCCTGGTATGGCAACTGCTCGGGCCCTACAGAGGGTAGTGTGAACGGCCCAGTACATCACTGGGGCCAAGCTTCCTGCCATCCAGGACCTCTATACCAGGCGGTGTCAGAGGAAGGCCCTAAAAATTGTCAAAGACTCCAGCCACCCCAGTCATAGACTGTTCTCTCTGCTACCGCACGGCAAGCGGTACTGGAGCGCCGAGTCTAGGTCCAAGAGGCTTCTAAACAGCTTCTACCCCCAAGCCATAAGACTCCTGAACATTTAATCGAATGGCTACCCAGGCTATTTGCATTGCCCCCCCCCTCCCTCTTTTACACTGCTGCTACTCTCTGTTGCTATCATCACGTTAATAACTCTACCTACATGTACATACTACCTCAACTAACCGGTGCCCCCGCACATTGACTCTGTATCGGTACCCACCTGTATATAATCTTGCTATTGTTATTTCACTGCTGCTCTTTAATTACTTGTTACTTTTATCTCTTATTCTTATCCGTATTTTTTTGAAACTGCACTGTTGGTTCGGGGCTCGTAAGTAAGCATTTCATTGTCCCGTGTGGCTCAGTTGGTAGAGCATGGTGTTTGCAACGCCAGGGTTGTGGGTTCGATTCCCACGGTGGACCAGTACGGGGGGGGAAAAAATGTATGAAATGTATGCATTCACTACTGTAAGTCTCTCTGGATAAGAGCGTCTGCTAAATGACTAAAATGTAATTGTATTCGGTGCATGTGACTAATACATTTTTGATTTGATGTTATAACTATGTTCTATTCCTTGTAGGATGTCGTTCCAGGAGTTCCTGAGGCAGTTTTCCCGTCTGGAGATCTGTAACCTGACGGCGGACGCTCTGAGTGAGGACGGCCTCAGCCACTGGAACACCATCAAGTTCCACGGCATGTGGAGACGGGGGAGTACCGCCGGGGGCTGCCGCAACCACCCCAGTGAGTCACACACAGTTGACTAGTACATATTTTACATACCAGAACACACCAGAACACATAGAACATACCAGAACACGTAGAACATACCAGAACACATAGAACATACCAGAACACGTAGAACATACCAGAACACGTAGAACATACCAGAACACGTAGAACACATAGAACATACCAGAACACATAGAACATACCAGAACACGTAGAACATACCAGAACACGTAGAACACATAGAACATACCAGAACACATAGAACATACCAGAACACGTAGAACATACCAGAACACATAGAACATACCAGAACACATAGAACATTCCAGAACACGTAGAACATACCAGAACACATAGAACATACCAGAACACGTAGAACATACCAGAACACATAGAACATACCAGAACACGTAGAACATACCAGAACACATAGAACATACCAGAACACATAGAACATTCCAGAACACGTAGAACATACCAGAACACATAGAACATACCAGAACACGTAGAACATACCAGAACACATAGAACATACCAGAACACATAGAACATTCCAGAACACGTAGAACATACCAGAACACATAGAACATACCAGAACACGTAGAACATACCAGAACACATAGAACATACCAGAACACGTAGAACATACCAGAACACGTAGAACACATAGAACATACCAGAACACGTAGAACATACCAGAACACGTAGAACACATAGAACATACCAGAACACGTAGAACATACCAGAACACGTAGAACACATAGAACATACCAGAACACGTAGAACATACCAGAACACGTAGAACATACCAGAACACATAGAACATACCAGAACACGTAGAACATACCAGAACACGTAGAACATACCAGAACACGTAGAACATACCAGAACACCTAGAATATTTACAGGAGATTTACAGTAGAAGAAAGGGGAAAGGGGGGATACCTAGTCAGTTGTAGAACTGAATGCATTCAACTGAAATGTATCTTCCACATTTAACCCAACACCTCTGAATCAGAGAATACCGGGGTAGCTGGGGGATGCAGGAAGGAACCACCCGAGTGAGTCAGAATCAGATCACATACCAGAACACAGAATATTTGTGTCCAGATTTCTCTATTGAGGCCTAAGTCGAATGTAAGTGATTTGTTTATTCTTACAAAAGTACAGACTCAGAGCTTCTAAATGTTATATATACCACTATAGTTAATGTGGGGAAGTCATGCTGCTTTAAAACGTTGATACATTAATCATCCCATTTAGGTGACAAGTTCAAGAAAATGCCCTTTAAAAGATTTTGTGAAGGTTTTCACACTTTGGCAGTTGTCCATAGCTTTCCAAAAATCCACGTTAGCAAAGATGATCTACATACTGACCAGGGAAGAGCCCATTGTGTTGTAGACAGAACCCTGTGACATGACAGACCAATCAGGACTCACCACCCCATTATCTCAGCCGGAAAGCATCCTGTCTTTCTCCCTGTATAGCTCAGTTCTCTCTCCTTGGCTAAACTAGATTAATCAGTTAACATGTCTATTCATATGAACAGACCAGTTAAAGCACATGAAAGTTCACATGTTCAAGAAAGCATTTCTGCAATAAATAAAAAACACATTTTTTAAAATTTATTTTCAAATTGCCCTACTGTGAAGTAGCAACTAACGTCCAACGCCTCGGATCCTATACCTAGTCAACATAACACCATACCAGAGCATGAACAACAGTTCAGATATGATGTTTACTAAATACTTTTATTTTTATTTGATTTTATTTCACCTTTATTTAACCAGGTAGGCTAGTTGAGAACAAGTTCTCATTTACAACTGCGACCTGGCCAAGATAAAGCAAAGCAGTGCGACACATACAACAACACAGAGTTACACTTGGAATAAAACAAAGCACACAGTCAATAACACAGTAGAAAAGTCTATATGCAGTGTAAACACTGGAGTGATAAATGTGCAGAAGATGAATGTGCAAGTAGAGATACTGGGGTGCAAAGGAGAAAAACAATAAATAACAATATGGGGATGAGGTAGTTGGGTGGGTCATTTACAGATGGGCTATGTAAAGTCTTACTAAAGACTTATAGGTGCATAATAAAACAAAACTGGACGACAGCAGCATCAACCCCCAGTATAACTCTGTCTTATCTCTCTGTTACTCCAGACACGTTCTGGATCAACCCCCCAGTATAACTCTGTCTTATCTCTCTGTTAGTCCAGACACATTCTGGATCAACCCCCAGTATAACTCTGTCTTATCTCTCTGTTACTCCAGACACGTTCTGGATCAACCCCCCAGTATAACTCTGTCTTATCTCTCTGTTAGTCCAGACACATTCTGGATCAACCCCCAGTATAACTCTGTCTTATCTCTCTGTTACTCCAGACACGTTCTGGATCAACCCCCCAGTATAATTCTGTCTTATCTCTGTTACTCCAGACATGTTCTGGATCAACCCCCCAGTATAACTCTGTCTTATCTCTCTCTGTTACTCCAGACACGTTCTGGATCAACCCCCAGTATAACTCTGTCTTATCTCTCTGTTAGTCCAGACACATTCTGGATCAACCCCCAGTATAACTCTGTCTTATCTCTCTATTACTCCAGACACGTTCTGGATCAACACCCCAGTATAATTCTGTCTTATCTCTGTTACTCCAGACATGTTCTGGATCAACCCCCCAGTATAACTCTGTCTTATCTCTCTGTTACTCCAGACACATTCTGGATCAACCCCCAGTATAACTCGGTCTTATCTCTGTTACTCCAGACATGTTCTGGATCAACCCCCCAGTATAACTCTGTCTTATCTCTCTCTGTTACTCCAGACACGTTCTGGATCAACCCCCAGTATAACTCTGTCTTATCTCTCTATTACTCCAGACACGTTCTGGATCAACCCCCAGTATAACTCAGTCTTATCTCTCTGTTAGTCCAGACACATTCTGGATCAACCCCCAGTATAACTCTGTCTTATCTCTCTATTACTCCAGACATGTTCTGGATCAACCCCCAGTATAACTCTGTCTTATCTCTCTATTACTCCAGACACGTTCTGGATCAACCCCCAGTATAACTCAGTCTTATCTCTCTGTTAGTCCAGACACATTCTGGATCAACCCCCAGTATAACTCTGTCTTATCTCTCTATTACTCCAGACATGTTCTGGATCAACCCCCAGTATAACTCTGTCTTATCTCTCTATTACTCCAGACACGTTCTGGATCAACCCCCAGTATAACTCTGTCTTATCTCTCTATTACTCCAGACACGTTCTGGATCAACCCCCAGTATAACTCTGTCTTATCTCTCTGTTAGTCCAGACACATTCTGGATCAACCCCCAGTATAACTCTGTCTTATCTCTCTATTACTCCAGACACGTTCTGGATCAACCCCCAGTATAACTCTGTCTTATCTCTCTGTTACTCCAGACACGTTCTGGATCAACCCCCAGTATAACTCTGTCTTATCTCTCTGTTACTCCAGACACGTTCTGGATCAACCCCCAGTATAACTCTGTCTTATCTCTCTGTTACTCCAGACACGTTCTGGATCAACCCCCCAGTATAATTCTGTCTTATCTCTGTTACTCCAGACATGTTCTGGATCAACCCCCCAGTATAACTCTGTCTTATCTCTCTGTTAGTCCAGACACATTCTGGATCAACCCCCAGTATAACTCTGTCTTATCTCTGTTACTCCAGACATGTTCTGGATCAACCCCCCAGTATAACTCTGTCTTATCTCTCTCTGTTACTCCAGACACGTTCTGGATCAACCCCCCAGTATAACTCTGTCTTATCTCTCTGGTACTCCAGACACGTTCTGGATCAACCCCCAGTATAACTCTGTCTTATCTCTCTATTACTCCAGACACGTTCTGGATCAACCCCCCAGTATAATTCTGTCTTATCTCTGTTACTCCAGACATGTTCTGGATCAACCCCCCAGTATAACTCTGTCTTATCTCTCTCTGTTACTCCAGACACGTTCTGGATCAACCCCCAGTATAACTCTGTCTTATCTCTCTATTACTCCAGACACGTTCTGGATCAACCCCCAGTATAACTCTGTCTTATCTCTCTATTACTCCAGACACGTTCTGGATCAACCCCCAGTATAACTCTGTCTTATCTCTCTGTTAGTCCAGACACATTCTGGATCAACCCCCAGTATAACTCTGTCTTATCTCTCTATTACTCCAGACACGTTCTGGATCAACCCCCAGTATAACTCTGTCTTATCTCTCTATTACTCCAGACACGTTCTGGATCAACCCCCAGTATAACTCTGTCTTATCTCTCTGTTAGTCCAGACACATTCTGGATCAACCCCCAGTATAACTCTGTCTTATCTCTCTATTACTCCAGACACGTTCTGGATCAACCCCCAGTATAACTCTGTCTTATCTCTCTGTTAGTCCAGACACTTTCTGGATCAACCCCCAGTATAACTCTGTCTTATCTCTCTATTACTCCAGACACGTTCTGGATCAACCCCCAGTATAACTCTGTCTTAACTCTCTGTTAGTCCAGACACTTTCTGGATCAACCCCCAGTATAACTCTGTCTTATCTCTCTATTACTCCAGACACGTTCTGGATCAACCCCCAGTATAACTCTGTCTTATCTCTCTGTTACTCCAGACACGTTCTGGATCAACCCCCAGTATAACTCTGTCTTATCTCTCTCTGTTATTCCAGACACGTTCTGGATCAACCCCCAGTATAACTCTGTCTTATCTCTCTGTTAGTCCAGACACATTCTGGATCAACCCCCAGTATAACTCTGTCTTATCTCTCTGTTACTCCAGACACGTTCTGGATCAACCCCCAGTATAACTCTGTCTTATCTCTCTATTACTCCAGACACGTTCTGGATCAACCCCCAGTATAACTCTGTCTTATCTCTCTGTTACTCCAGACACGTTCTGGATCAACCCCCAGTATAACTCTGTCTTATCTCTCTGTTAGTCCAGACACATTCTGGATCAACCCCCAGTATAACTCTGTCTTATCTCTCTGTTACTCCAGACACGTTCTGGATCAACCCCCAGTATAACTCTGTCTTATCTCTCTGTTACTCCAGACACGTTCTGGATCAACCCCCAGTATAACTCTGTCTTATCTCTCTGTTACTCCAGACACGTTCTGGATCAACCCCCCAGTATAATTCTGTCTTATCTCTGTTACTCCAGACATGTTCTGGATCAACCCCCCAGTATAACTCTGTCTTATCTCTCTGTTAGTCCAGACACATTCTGGATCAACCCCCAGTATAACTCTGTCTTATCTCTGTTACTCCAGACATGTTCTGGATCAACCCCCCAGTATAACTCTGTCTTATCTCTCTCTGTTACTCCAGACACGTTCTGGATCAACCCCCAGTATAACTCTGTCTTATCTCTCTGTTAGTCCAGACACATTCTGGATCAACCCCCAGTATAACTCTGTCTTATCTCTCTGTTACTCCAGACACGTTCTGGATCAACCCCCAGTATAACTCTGTCTTATCTCTCTATAACTCCAGACACGTTCTGGATCAACCCCCCAGTATAATTCTGTCTTATCTCTGTTACTCCAGACATGTTCTGGATCAATCCCCCAGTATAACTCTGTCTTATCTCTCTGTTACTCCAGACACATTCTGGATCAACCCCCAGTATAACTCTGTCTTATCTCTGTTACTCCAGACATGTTCTGGATCAACCCCCCAGTATAACTCTGTCTTATCTCTCTCTGTTACTCCAGACACGTTCTGGATCAACCCCCAGTATAACTCTGTCTTATCTCTCTATTACTCCAGACACGTTCTGGATCAACCCCCAGTATAACTCTGTCTTATCTCTCTATTACTCCAGACACGTTCTGGATCAACCCCCAGTATAACTCTGTCTTATCTCTCTGTTAGTCCAGACACATTCTGGATCAACCCCCAGTATAACTCTGTCTTATCTCTCTATTACTCCAGACACGTTCTGGATCAACCCCCAGTATAACTCTGTCTTATCTCTCTGTTAGTCCAGACACTTTCTGGATCAACCCCCAGTATAACTCTGTCTTATCTCTCTATTACTCCAGACACGTTCTGGATCAACCCCTAGTATAACTCTGTCTTATCTCTCTATTACTCCAGACACGTTCTGGATCAACCCCCAGTATAACTCTGTCTTATCTCTCTGTTAGTCCAGACACATTCTGGATCAACCCCCAGTATAACTCTGTCTTATCTCTCTATTACTCCAGACACGTTCTGGATCAACCCCCAGTATAACTCTGTCTTATCTCTCTATTACTCCAGACACGTTCTGGATCAACCCCCAGTATAACTCTGTCTTATCTCTCTATTACTCCAGAGACGTTCTGGATCAACCCCCAGTATAACTCTGTCTTATCTCTCTGTTAGTCCAGACACATTCTGGATCAACCCCCAGTATAACTCTGTCTTATCTCTCTGTTACTCCAGACACGTTCTGGATCAACCCCCAGTATAACTCTGTCTTATCTCTCTGTTACTCCAGACACGTTCTGGATCAACCCCCAGTATAACTCTGTCTTATCTCTCTGTTACTCCAGACACGTTCTGGATCAACCCCCAGTATAACTCTGTCTTATCTCTCTATTACTCCAGACACGTTCTGGATCAACCCCCAGTATAACTCTGTCTTATCTCTCTGTTACTCCAGACACGTTCTGGATCAACCCCCAGTATAACTCTGTCTTATCTCTCTGTTAGTCCAGACACATTCTGGATCAACCCCCAGTATAACTCTGTCTTATCTCTCTGTTACTCCAGACACGTTATGGATCAACCCCCAGTATAACTCTGTCTTATCTCTCTGTTACTCCAGACACGTTCTGGATCAACCCCCAGTATAACTCTGTCTTATCTCTCTATTACTCCAGACACGTTCTGGATCAACCCCCAGTATAACTCTGTCTTATCTCTCTGTTACTCCAGACACGTTCTGGATCAACCCCCATTATAACTCTGTCTTATCTCTCTGTTACTCCAGACACGTTCTGGATCAACCCCCAGTATAACTCTGTCTTATCTCTCTGTTAGTCCAGACACGTTCTGGATCAACCCCCAGTATAACTCTGTCTTATCTCTCTATTACTCCAGACACGTTCTGGATCAACCCCCAGTATAACTCTGTCTTATCTCTCTGTTAGTCCAGACACGTTCTGGATCAACCCCCCAGTATAACTCTGTCTTATCTCTCTCTGTTACTCCAGACACGTTCTGGATCAACCCCCAGTATAACTCTGTCTTATCTCTCTGTTAGTCCAGACACGTTCTGGATCAACCCCCAGTATAACTCTGTCTTATCTCTCTATTACTCCAGACACGTTCTGGATCAACCCCCCAGTATAACTCTGTCTTATCTCTCTGTTACTCCAGACACGTTCTGGATCAACCCCCAGTATAACTCTGTCTTATCTCTCTGTTACTCCAGACACGTTCTGGATCAACCCCCAGTATAACTCTGTCTTATCTCTCTATTACTCCAGACACGTTCTGGATCAACCCCCCAGTATAACTCTGTCTTATCTCTCTGTTACTCCAGACACGTTCTGGATCAACCCGCAGTATAACTCTGTCTTATCTCTCTATTACTCCAGACACGTTCTGGATCAACCCCCCAGTATAACTCTGTCTTATCTCTCTGTTACTCCAGACACGTTCTGGATCAACCCCCAGTATAACTCTGTCTTATCTCTCTATTACTCCAGACACGTTCTGGATCAACCCCCAGTATAACTCTGTCTTATCTCTCTATTACTCCAGACACGTTCTGGATCAACCCCCAGTATAACTCTGTCTTATCTCTATTACTCCAGACACGTTCTGGATCAACCCCCAGTATAACTCTGTCTTATCTCTCTGTTAGTCCAGACACGTTCTGGATCAACCCCCAGTATAACTCTGTCTTATCTCTCTGTTAGTCCAGACACGTTCTGGATCAACCCCCAGTATAACTCTGTCTTATCTCTCTATTACTCCAGACACGTTCTGGATCAACCCCCAGTATAACTCTGTCTTATCTCTCTGTTACTCCAGACACGTTCTGGATCAACCCCCAGTATAACTCTGTCTTATCTCTCTATTACTCCAGACACGTTCTGGATCAACCCCCAGTATAACTCTGTCTTATCTCTCTATTACTCCAGACACGTTCTGGATCAACCCCCAGTATAACTCTGTCTTATCTCTCTGTTAGTCCAGACACGTTCTGGATCAACCCCCAGTATAACTCTGTCTTATCTCTCTATTACTCCAGACACGTTCTGGATCAACCCCCAGTATAACTCTGTCTTATCTCTCTGTTACTCCAGACACGTTCTGGATCAACCCCCAGTATAACTCTGTCTTATCTCTCTGTTACTCCAGACACGTTCTGGATCAACCCCCAGTATAACTCTGTCTTATCTCTCTGTTACTCCAGACACGTTCTGGATCAACCCCCAGTATAACTCTGTCTTATCTCTCTGTTAGTCCAGACACGTTCTGGATCAACCCCCAGTATAACTCTGTCTTATCTCTCTGTTAGTCCAGACACGTTCTGGATCAACCCCCAGTATAACTCTGTCTTATCTCTCTGTTACTCCAGACACGTTCTGGATCAACCCCCAGTATAAGATCACTCTGCTGGAGGAGGATGACGACCCTGAGGATGATGAGGTGGCCTGTAGCTTCCTGGTGGCTCTGATGCAGAAGGACAGGAGGAGGTACCGGGGACAGGGACAGGACATGCACACCATCGGGTTCGCCATCTACGAGGTGAGAGACAAGCAGGCCATCGTTATAAATGATTAGATCTTAACTGACTTGTCTGGTTAAATAATGGTTAAATAACTTGCTCACAGACATTCATTTTTTGAAGTTACTAAGCTTCATGATTTTTCCTCTTTTCGTTTTGCAGATTCCAGAAGAGGTATGGAAGGTTTCACCACAGCTATATATTTCAGGAATTTGCTTCATGCAGTTTCATGCATTGACACATTTGTACAAATGATCACTTCCTAGGGTATGTCTTAATTATTTGTTCATTTGAATGATACACACTTAAAATCACATCTAGTTGAGCTTCAAACCCACGTCTCTCTGTCTCTGTTTTCTACCATGATCCTCTGCAGTACAGGGGCTGTCAGAACGTGCACCTAAAGAAAGACTTTTTCCTTAACCACTCATCCTGCGCTCGCTCTGAGACCTTCATCAACCTGAGAGAGGTCAGCAACCGTCTCCGTCTGCCTCCAGGAGAATATCTCATCGTCCCCTCCACCTTCGAGTCTGGCAAGGAGGCCGACTTTGTCCTCCGAGTCTTCACTGAGAAACAGTCCGAGACAGAGTAAGTGTGTGTGTGTGTGTGTGTGTTGGGGGGGGGGTTGTCTGTTTATGTGCGGTTGTGTATGTGTGTGTTGATTTTCATTGTGTCTGTTTTCTCATTCCAGAGAGCTAGATGATATGATATCTGCAGACTTGGAAGATGAGGTGGGTTTTCTCAACACCTGTAGTCACTCTCTTTCTTTTGGCCCCCGAAAGTTTTTAGTAAAAAAATATATATATATATACACTATATAGACAAAAGTATGTGGACACCCCTTCAAATGAGTGGATTCTTCTATTTCAGCCACACTCGTTGCTGACAGGTGTATAAAATAGAATAGACAGCCATGTAATCTCCATAGGAAAACATTGGCAGTAGAATGGCCAATACTGAAGAGCTCAGTGACGTTCACTGTGGCACCGTCGTAGGACGCCACCTTTCCAACAAGTCAGTTAATCAAATTTTTGCGCTGATAGAGCTGCCCCGGTCAACTGTAAGTGCTGTTATTGTGGAAACGTCTAGGAGCAACAACGGCTCAGCCGCGAAGTGGTAGTCCACACAAGCTCACAGAACAGGACCGCCGAGTGCTGAAGAGTGTAAAAAATGATCTGTCCTCTGTTACAACACTCACTACTGAGTTCCAAACTGCCTCTGGAAGCAACGTCAGCAACAAGAACTGTTCGTGAGGAGCTTCATGAAATGGGTTTCCATGGCCGAGCAGCTGCACACAAGCCTAAGATCACCATGCGCAATGCCATGTGTTGGCTGGAGTGGTGTAAAGCTCGCCGCCATTGGACTCTGGAGCTGTAGAAACGTGTTCTCTGGAGTGATGAATCACGCTTCACCATCTGGCTGTCTGACGGACTAATCTGGGTTTGGCGGATGCTAGGGGAATGCTACCTGCCCCAATGCATAGTACCAACTGTAAAGTTTGGTGGAGGATAAATAATGGTTTGGAGCTGTTTTTCATGGTTTGGGCTCCTTAGTTCCAGTGAAGGGAAATCTTAACGCTGCAGCAAACAATTACATTGTAGACGAATCTGTGCTTCCAACTTTGTGGCAATAGTTTGGGGTAGGCCCTTTTCCTGTTTTAGCATGACAATGCCCCCTGTGCACAAAGCGATGTCAATAACATGATTTTCAAATACAATCTCTTTTTGGGCTTAGTTGTGGTCAATTAGCATCTCTGACAAGCGGCTGAATCTAGTTCATGATCCCTGACGTAGACTTCATTTTCATGTTATTGAATACTCATTCTAGTTGAGGGGTGGCAGCGTAGCCTAGTGGTTAGAGCGTTGGACTAGTAACTGAAAGGTTGCAAGATTGAATCCCCCGAGCTGACAAGGTACAAATCTGTCATTCTGCCCCTGAACAAGGCAGTTAACCCACTGTTCCTAGGCTCGTCATTGAAAATAAGTATTTGTTCTTAACTGACTTGCCTAGTTAAATAAAGGGATAAAATAAATAAAATATCCCTGATGTAGAGACTTCATTATCATGTTATTGAATACTCATTCTTACATCTGATGAAATGGTTTAAATGACGTCACCGTCCCTTACAGGACCTCATCAGTGAAGATGACGTCGACGACTCTTTCAAATCCATGTTCGCTCAGCTTGCAGGAGAGGTAGGTTTCCCTTATTGATCTGTTTGCTAAGTTAAGAGATGACCAATCGTAGGAATATCAGCTATGCTATATGTAGTTTAGCTAACAAATATCCTTGAACCTCTTAAGATCTATGTCTGAAAACATGGTTTACTCATTGTCCCCTCTGTGACTATAGGACATGGAGATATCTGTTCGTGAACTCAGGACCATCCTGAACAGGGTGGTGACTAGACGTGAGTACACAGGTTTCCGTTCGTTTGAACCCACAATGTCCTCATACACTATTGACCCCAAACCACAGGACAGGCCACCATTGGTGTAATCGCCCCCCCCCCCCCCCCCCCCCCTCTTCTCAGGAGGACCGGAGGTGTATTTCTTGTGGGTTCTGCTGTAGAAAGACTCAGATCGTCAGTTTGAATGTTTGGTGGGGGTTGTGTGCTTTCAGACAAAGACCTGAAGACAGACGGTTTCAGTATGGAGTCCTGTAGGACCATGGTCAACCTCATGGATGTATCCTCTACGGTCTGTCTGTGTTGATCACGGTCCCCACCACAGACATAGAATGACTAGAATGGTCATTCCAATTCAGTTGGGGAAGAGTTCTAGTCATTCTCTTTCTATGGTGGAGACCCTGATCAGTGTTTCATTAAGACAGTAGGTCAGTTATTGAGTGTTTCAGTCAGACAGTCAGTCATTGAGTGTTTTAGTCAGTCAGTTGAGTGTTTCAGTCAGACAGTCAGTCAGTCAGTTATTGAGTGAGTATTTCAGTAAGACAGTCAATCAGTTAGTTATTGAGTATTTCAGTCAGACATTGAGTGTTTTAGTCAGTCAGTTATTGAGTGTTTTAGTCATTCAGTGTTTCAGTCAGACAGTCAGTCAGTTACTGAGTATTTCAGTAAGACAGTCAGTCAGTAATTGGAGTGTTTCAGTAAGACAGTCAGTCAGTTATTGAGTGTTTCAGTAAGACAGTCAGTTATTGAGTGTTTCAGACAGTCAGCCAGTTATTGAGTGTTTCAGACAGTCAGTCAGTTATTGAGTGTTTCAGACAGACAGTCAGTTATTGAGTGTTTCAGACAGTCAGTTATTGAGTGTTTCAGACAGTCAGTCAGTTATTGAGTGTTTCAGACAGTCAGTCAGTTATTGAGTGTTTCAGACAGTCAGCCAGTTATTGAGTGTTTCAGACAGTCAGTCAGTTATTGAGTGTTTCAGACAGACAGTCAGTTATTGAGTGTTTCAGACAGTCAGTTATTGAGTGTTTCACACAGTCAGTCAGTTATTGAGTGTTTCAGACAGCCAGTCAGTTATTGAGTGTTTCAGACAGTCAGTCAGTTATTGAGTGTTTCAGACAGTCAGTCAGTTATTGAGTGTCTCAGACAGCCAGTCAGTTATTGAGTGTTTCAGACAGTCAGTCAGTTATTGAGTGTTTCAGACAGTCAGCCAGTTATTGAGTGTCTCAGACAGCCAGTCAGTTATTGAGTGTTTCAGACAGTCAGTCAGTTATTGAGTGTTTCAGACAGTCAGCCAGTTATTGAGTGTTTCAGACAATCAGTCAGTTACTGGAGTAGTTTCTCTTTATTCCTCTACATTCTTTGACCCAGAGATCACTCAGAAAGATGGCAGTGCCCATCTAGGCCTGATAGAGTTCCAGCTCCTCTGGAATAAGATCAGGAAGTGGCTGGTAAGGTCTGGTTTATCTATCTACCACACAACTAGAAGGAGATTAGATTTCCATGTCCTGCTGTTGGTGAGAGCTCAGGGGACTGTAATTCCTTAGGGCCCTGGTTTGTATTTCGCTCGAAGGACCACAATACCGATTAAAGAAATATTACTCTGCATTCATCTTCGTCTTTTGTAACAGAAACAACAGAACATACAAATAAATAAATATATATAAATAAAAAATATATAAAATATATATGTACAGTATCATGAAAAGGAAATGTACTTCCTCTTCCAAATCTGTATGGTGGGATTCAATCCAAGGCGCGCTATAGTGCCAGCCACTATAAAGCTGACAGTGCGTATTTTAATGTAATTTTCACAGTAAGCGCTGTGCATGTTGGCTGTGCTATAGAGAATATGGTATCTGTGTGTTTTATCGGTAGGTCATCTATAGAGAATATGGTATCTGTGTTTATCGGTAGGTCATCTATAGAGAATATGGTATCTGTGTTTATCGGTAGGTCATCTATAGGGAATGTGATATCTGTGTGTTTATCGGTAGGTCATCTATAGAGAATATGGTATCTGTGTGTTTATCGGTAGGTCATCTATAGAGAATATGGTATCTGTGTGTTTATCGGTAGGTCATATAGAGTGTGATATCTGTGTGTTTATTGGTAGGTAATCTATAGAGAAATTGGTATCTGTGTGTTTATCGGTAGGTCATCTATAGAGAATGTGATATCTGTGTGTTTATCGGTAGGTCATCTATAGAGAATATGGTATCTGTGTGTTTATCGGTAGGTCATCTATAGAGAATATGGTATCTGTGTTTATCGGTAGGTCATCTATAGAGAATATGGTATCTGTGTTTATCGGTAGGTCATCTATAGAGAATATGGTATCTGTGTGTTTATCGGTAGGTCATCTATAGAGAATATGGTATCTGTGTGTTTATCGGTAGGTCATCTATAGAGAATGTGGTATCTGTGTGTTTATCGGTAGGTCATCTATAGAGAATATGGTATCTGTGTGTTTTATCGGTAGGTCATCTATAGAGAATGTGATATCTGTGTTTATCGGTAGGTCATCTATAGAGAATGTGGTATCTGTGTGTTTATCGGTAGGTCATCTATAGAGAATGTGATATCTGTGTTTATCGGTAGGTCATCTATAGAGAATGTGATATCTGTGTGTTTATCGGTAGGTCATCTATAGAGAATATGGTATCTGTGTGTTTATCGGTAGGTCATCTATAGAGAATATGGTATCTGTGTGTTTATCGGTAGGTCATCTATAGAGAATATGACATGGACAAGTCAGGGTCCATGAGCTCCTATGAGATGCGACTTGCTGTGGAGTCTGCAGGTATAGTTACACACACACACACACACACACCCACACACGCACACACACACACACACACACACACACACACACACACACACACACACACACACACACACACACACACACACTACTGACTCTGTCGTCTCCCTCAGGTTTTAAACTGAACAACAGACTGAATCAGGTCCTAGTGGCTCGCTATGCTGAGAACGAGGCCATAGACTTTGACAACTTCATCTGCTGTCTGGTCAAACTGGAAGCCATGTTTAGTAAGTACTGTCAGTTCCTGTTAGTACTGTTATACGGTATATTATGATTAGTCATGATGAATGTATGATTAATGCCATCAAACTAGAATTACTGTACAGTCAATATGGCCGCCGGCCCACCCGTCACGGAACATTGACTTGAATGGAAATATTTGTTGTAGTCGTTAGTCCTAGTATTTAAATGGTTAATGGTAATGCCTTATGAAGCAGATAGCATCCTATCAAAGGTTACACGAGACATTCCATTGTGTTTATATACACTGAGTGTATAAAACATGAGGAACACCACCTCTTGTCCTCGGAACAGCCTCAATTCATCAGGGCAAGAACCCTGTGGTTCAGTTGGTAGAGCATGGTGTCTGCAACGCCAGCATGGTGTCTGCAACGCCAGCATGGTGTCTACAACGCCAGCATGGTGTCTACAACGCCAGCATGGTGTCTGCAACGCCAGCATGGTGTCAGCAACGCCAGCATGGTGTCTACAACGCCAGCATGGTGTCAGCAACGCCAGCATGGTGTCTACAACGCCAGCATGGTGTCTGCAACGCCAGCATGGTGTCTACAACGCCAGCATGGTGTCGGTGTCTGCAACGCCAGCATGGTGTCTGCAACGCCAGCATGGTGTCTACAACGCCAGCATGGTGTCTACAACGCCAGCATGGTGTCTGCAACGCCAGCATGGTGTCTACAACGCCAGCATGGTGTCTACAACGCCAGCATGGTGTCTGGTGTCTGCAACGCCAGCATGGTGTCTGGTGTCTGCAACGCCAGCATGGTGTCTGGTATCTGCAACGCCAGCATGGTGTTTACAACGCCAGCATGGTGTCTACAACGCCAGCATGGTGTCTACAACGCCAGCATGGTGTCTACAACGCCAGCATGGTGTCTACAACGCCAGCATGGTGTCTGGTGTCTACAACGCCGGCATGGTGTCTGGTGTCTGCAACGCCAGCATGGTGTCTGGTGTCTGCAAAGCCAGCATGGTGTCTGGTGTCTGCAACGCCAGCATGGTGTCTGGTGTCTACAACGCCAGCATGGTGTCTGGTGTCTACAACGCCAGCATGGTGTTTACAACGCCAGCATGGTGTCTACAACGCCAGCATGGTGTCTGGTGTCTGCAACGCCAGCATGGTGTCTACAACGCCAGCATGGTGTCTGGTGTCTGCAACGCCAGCATGGTGTCTGGTGTCTACAACGCCAGCATGGTGTCTACAACGCCAGCATGGTGTTAGCAACGCCAGCATGGTGTCTACAACGCCAGCATGGTGTCTACAACGCCAGCATGGTGTCTACAACGCCAGCATGGTGTCTACAACGCCAGCATGGTGTCTGGTGTCCACAACGCCAGCATGGTGTCTGGTGTCTGCAACGCCAGCATGGTGTCTGGTGTCTGCAACGCCAGCATGGTGTTTACAACGCCAGCATGGTGTCTACAACGCCAGCATGGTGGGGGTTGTGTGCCATACTGAAACCGTCTGTCTTCAGGTCTTTGTCTGAAAGCACACAACCCCCACCAAACCTGGCCAGCATGGTGTCTGGTGTCTGCAACGCCAGCATGGTGTCTGGTGTCTGCAACGCCAGCATGGTGTCTGGTGTCTACAACGCCAGCATGGTGTCTGGTGTCTACAACGCCAGCATGGTGTCTACAACGCCAGCATGGTGTTTACAACGCCAGCATGGTGTCTACAACGCCAGCATGGTGTCTGGTGTCTGCAACGCCAGCATGGTGTCTACAACGCCAGCATGGTGTCTGGTGTCTGCAACGCCAGCATGGTGTCTGGTGTCTACAACGCCAGCATGGTGTCTACAACGCCAGCATGGTGTCTACAACGCCAGCATGGTGTCTACAACGCCAGCATGGTGTTAGCAACGCCAGCATGGTGTACAACGCCAGCATGGTGTCTACAACGCCAGCATGGTGTCTACAACGCCAGCATGGTGTCTGGTGTCTACCACGCCAGCATGGTGTCTGGTGTCTGCAACGCCAGCATGGTGTCTGGTGTCTGCAACGCCAGCATGGTGTTTACAACACCAGCATGGTGTCTACAACGCCAGCATGGTGTCTACAACGCCAGCATGGTGTCTACAACGCCAGCATGGTGTCTGGTGTCTGCAACGCCGACATGGTGTCTGGTGTCTGCAACGCCAGCATGGTGTCTGGTGTCTGCAACGCCAGCATGGTGTCTGGTGTCTGCAACGCCAGCATGGTGTCTGGTGTCTGCAACGCCAGCATGGTGTCTGGTGTCTACAACGCCAGTATGGTGTCTGGTGTCTACAACGCCAGCATGGTGTCTACAACGCCAGCATGGTGTTTACAACGCCAGCATGGTGTCTACTACGCCAGCATGGTGTCTGGTGTCTGCAACGCCAGCATGGTGTCTACAACGCCAGCATGGTG
Source organism: Salmo trutta (assembly GCF_901001165.1). NCBI lineage: Eukaryota > Metazoa > Chordata > Actinopteri > Salmoniformes > Salmonidae > Salmo > Salmo trutta. The sequence goes on along the minus strand of NC_042966.1, from coordinate 44,281,855 downwards.
TCTGGTGTCTGCAACGCCAGCATGGTGTCTGGTGTCTGCAATGCCAGCATGGTGTCTACAACGCCAGCATGGTGTCTACAACGCCAGCATGGTGTTAGCAACGCCAGCATGGTGTCTACAATGCCAGCATGGTGTCTACAACGCCAGCATGGTGTCTACAACGCCAGCATGGTGTCTGGTGTCTACAACGCCAGCATGGTGTCTGGTGTCTGCAACGCCAGCATGGTGTCTGGTGTCTACAACGCCAGCATGGTGTCTGGTGTCTACAACGCCAGCATGGTGTCTACAACGCCAGCATGGTGTTAGCAATGCCAGCATGGTGTCTGGTGTCTGCAACGCCAGCATGGTGTCTACAACGCCAGCATGGTGTCTGGTGTCTGCAACGCCAGCATGGTGTCTGGTGTCTACAACGCCAGCATGGTGTCTACAACGCCAGCATGGTGTTAGCAACGCCAGCATGGTGTACAACGCCAGCATGGTGTCTACAACGCCAGCATGGTGTCTACAACGCCAGCATGGTGTCTGGTGTCTACCACGCCAGCATGGTGTCTGGTGTCTGCAACGCCAGCATGGTGTTTACAACGCCAGCATGGTGTCTACAACGCCAGCATGGTGTCTACAACGCCAGCATGGTGTCTACAACGCCAGCATGGTGTCTGGTGTCTGCAACGCCGGCATGGTGTCTGGTGTCTGCAACGCCAGCATGGTGTCTGGTGTCTGCAACGCCAGCATGGTGTCTGGTGTCTGCAACGCCAGCATGGTGTCTGGTGTCTACAACGCCAGTATGGTGTCTGGTGTCTACAACGCCAGCATGGTGTCTACAACGCCAGCATGGTGTTTACAACGCCAGCATGGTGTCTGCAACGCCAGCATGGTGTCAGCAACGCCAGCATGGTGTCTACAACGCCAGCATGGTGTCAGCAACGCCAGCATGGTGTCTACAACGCCAGCATGGTGTCTGCAACGCCAGCATGGTGTCTACAACGCCAGCATGGTGTCGGTGTCTGCAACGCCAGCATGGTGTCTGCAACGCCAGCATGGTGTCTACAACGCCAGCATGGTGTCTACAATGCCAGCATGGTGTCTGCAACGCCAGCATGGTGTCTACAACGCCAGCATGGTGTCTACAACGCCAGCATGGTGTCTGGTGTCTGCAACGCCAGCATGGTGTCTGGTGTCTGCAACGCCAGCATGGTGTCTGGTATCTGCAACGCCAGCATGGTGTTTACAACGCCAGCATGGTGTCTACAACGCCAGCATGGTGTCTACAACGCCAGCATGGTGTCTACAACGCCAGCATGGTGTCTACAACGCCAGCATGGTGTCTACAACGCCAGCATGGTGTCTGGTGTCTACAACGCCGGCATGGTGTCTGGTGTCTGCAACGCCAGCATGGTGTCTGGTGTCTGCAAAGCCAGCATGGTGTCTGGTGTCTGCAACGCCAGCATGGTGTCTGGTGTCTACAACGCCAGCATGGTGTCTGGTGTCTACAACGCCAGCATGGTGTTTACAACGCCAGCATGGTGTCTACAACGCCAGCATGGTGTCTGGTGTCTGCAACGCCAGCATGGTGTCTACAACGCCAGCATGGTGTCTGGTGTCTGCAACGCCAGCATGGTGTCTGGTGTCTACAACGCCAGCATGGTGTCTACAACGCCAGCATGGTGTTAGCAACGCCAGCATGGTGTCTACAACGCCAGCATGGTGTCTACAACGCCAGCATGGTGTCTACAACGCCAGCATGGTGTCTACAACGCCAGCATGGTGTCTGGTGTCCACAACGCCAGCATGGTGTCTGGTGTCTGCAACGCCAGCATGGTGTCTGGTGTCTGCAACGCCAGCATGGTGTTTACAACGCCAGCATGGTGTCTACAACGCCAGCATGGTGGGGGTTGTGTGCCATACTGAAACCGTCTGTCTTCAGGTCTTTGTCTGAAAGCACACAACCCCCACCAAACCTGGCCAGCATGGTGTCTGGTGTCTGCAACGCCAGCATGGTGTCTGGTGTCTGCAACGCCAGCATGGTGTCTGGTGTCTACAACGCCAGCATGGTGTCTGGTGTCTACAACGCCAGCATGGTGTCTACAACGCCAGCATGGTGTTTACAACGCCAGCATGGTGTCTACAACGCCAGCATGGTGTCTGGTGTCTGCAACGCCAGCATGGTGTCTACAACGCCAGCATGGTGTCTGGTGTCTGCAACGCCAGCATGGTGTCTGGTGTCTACAACGCCAGCATGGTGTCTACAACGCCAGCATGGTGTCTACAACGCCAGCATGGTGTCTACAACGCCAGCATGGTGTTAGCAACGCCAGCATGGTGTACAACGCCAGCATGGTGTCTACAACGCCAGCATGGTGTCTACAACGCCAGCATGGTGTCTGGTGTCTACCACGCCAGCATGGTGTCTGGTGTCTGCAACGCCAGCATGGTGTCTGGTGTCTGCAACGCCAGCATGGTGTTTACAACACCAGCATGGTGTCTACAACGCCAGCATGGTGTCTACAACGCCAGCATGGTGTCTACAACGCCAGCATGGTGTCTGGTGTCTGCAACGCCGACATGGTGTCTGGTGTCTGCAACGCCAGCATGGTGTCTGGTGTCTGCAACGCCAGCATGGTGTCTGGTGTCTGCAACGCCAGCATGGTGTCTGGTGTCTGCAACGCCAGCATGGTGTCTGGTGTCTACAACGCCAGTATGGTGTCTGGTGTCTACAACGCCAGCATGGTGTCTACAACGCCAGCATGGTGTTTACAACGCCAGCATGGTGTCTACTACGCCAGCATGGTGTCTGGTGTCTGCAACGCCAGCATGGTGTCTACAACGCCAGCATGGTGTCTGGTGTCTGCAACGCCAGCATGGTGTCTGGTGTCTGCAATGCCAGCATGGTGTCTACAACGCCAGCATGGTGTCTACAACGCCAGCATGGTGTTAGCAACGCCAGCATGGTGTCTACAATGCCAGCATGGTGTCTACAACGCCAGCATGGTGTCTACAACGCCAGCATGGTGTCTGGTGTCTACAACGCCAGCATGGTGTCTGGTGTCTGCAACGCCAGCATGGTGTCTGGTGTCTACAACGCCAGCATGGTGTCTGGTGTCTACAACGCCAGCATGGTGTCTACAACGCCAGCATGGTGTTAGCAATGCCAGCATGGTGTCTGGTGTCTGCAACGCCAGCATGGTGTCTACAACGCCAGCATGGTGTCTGGTGTCTGCAACGCCAGCATGGTGTCTGGTGTCTACAACGCCAGCATGGTGTCTACAACGCCAGCATGGTGTTAGCAACGCCAGCATGGTGTACAACGCCAGCATGGTGTCTACAACGCCAGCATGGTGTCTACAACGCCAGCATGGTGTCTGGTGTCTACCACGCCAGCATGGTGTCTGGTGTCTGCAACGCCAGCATGGTGTTTACAACGCCAGCATGGTGTCTACAACGCCAGCATGGTGTCTACAACGCCAGCATGGTGTCTACAACGCCAGCATGGTGTCTGGTGTCTGCAACGCCGGCATGGTGTCTGGTGTCTGCAACGCCAGCATGGTGTCTGGTGTCTGCAACGCCAGCATGGTGTCTGGTGTCTGCAACGCCAGCATGGTGTCTGGTGTCTACAACGCCAGTATGGTGTCTGGTGTCTACAACGCCAGCATGGTGTCTACAACGCCAGCATGGTGTTTACAACGCCAGCATGGTGTCTACTACGCCAGCATGGTGTCTGGTGTCTGCAACGCCAGCATGGTGTCTACAACGCCAGCATGGTGTCTGGTGTCTGCAACGCCAGCATGGTGTCTGGTGTCTGCAATGCCAGCATGGTGTCTACAACGCCAGCATGGTGTCTACAACGCCAGCATGGTGTCTACAACGCCAGCATGGTGTTAGCAACGCCAGCATGGTGTCTACAATGCCAGCATGGTGTCTACAACGCCAGCATGGTGTCTACAACGCCAGCATGGTGTCTGGTGTCTACAACGCCAGCATGGTGTCTGGTGTCTGCAACGCCAGCATGGTGTCTGGTGTCTGCAACGCCAGCATGGTGTCTGGTGTCTGCAACGCCAGCATGGTGTCTACAACGCCAGCATGGTGTCTACAACGCCAGCATGGTGTTAGCAATGCCGGCATGGTGTCTACAACGCCGGCATGGTGTCTGCAACGCCGGCATGGTGTCTGCAACGCCGGCATGGTGTCTGCAACGCCGGCATGGTGTCAGCAACGCCGGCATGGTGTCTGCAACGCCGGCATGGTGTCTGCAAGGCCAGCATTGTGTCTGCAAGGCCAGCATGGTGTCAGCAACGCCAGCATGGTGTCTACAACGCCAGCATGGTGTCTACAACGCCAGCATGGTGTCTACAACGCCAGCATGGTGTTTACAACGCCAGCATGGTGTCTACAATGCCAGGGTTGTGGGTTCGATTCCCACTGGGGGCCAGTACAAAAAAATAATAATAATAATTAATGAAATGAAATTGTATGAAATGTATGCATTCAAATGTAAGTCGCTCTGGATAAGACCGTCTGCTAAATGACAAAAAATGTAAATGTACAAGGTGTCGAAAGCGTTCCACAGGGATGCTGGCCCATGTTGACTCCAATGATTCCCCACAGTTGTGTCCAGTTGGCTGGATGTCCTTTGGGAGGTGGACCATTCTTGATACAGGGAAACTGTTGAGTGTTAAAACAGCAGCATTGCAGTTCTTCACACACTCAAAGGGACTTAAATATTTTGTCTTCCCCATTCACCCTCTGAATAGCACACATACACAATCCATCTTTCAATTGTCTCAAGGGTTAGAAATCTTTTATCCTCCCTTTCATCTACACTGATTGAAGTGATCATAAATTTCTCCTGGTCAGTCTACATCATGGAAAGAGCAGGTGTTCTTAATGTTTTGTCCACTGAGTGTATGTTTATTTATTTTACTAGGCACGTCAGTTAAGAACAAATTCTCATTGACAGATTTTTTTTACCTTGTCAGCTCGGGGATTTGAACTTGCAACCTTTCGGTTACTGGCCCAACGCTCTAACCACTAGGCTACGCTGCCGCCCCATGTTCACTTTATATTGTTACAGGATCTTTCCAGCAGCTAGACAAAGAGGGAGAAGGTGTGGCTGAGATGAACATCACTGAGGTGGGTCCTGGGAATCATTCTCTGCATTTCAACAAACTACCATGCCTTTTAGCAGCCTGTGGTCTGTGTGTTGTCTAACTCTCTCTCTCTCTCCCTCCCACCCTGTATTAATATATGTTTAGTGGCTTTATATGACCATGTGTGGTTAAAGAGGACCAGTTTTATCCCAGGAGACAGAACAGCCAAGTGCCCGGCAGAGTGCCTCTTCCCTGGGACCATGAAGAGCTTCCTAGCCTTACTATCCTCTGCCTGATCCTGAACTATAGAGCCCGACCTGTACTGTACTGTGTTGGCTCAGATATTTTATGTCCCCATTGTCCTTTCCGGCATGGTTCCAGCTACTATGGTGAAAGCATAACCAGTTCAGTTCAGTTCAGTTTCGGGTCCTATAGTGTGAATCACTTACTCCTGCCAGCTACACTACAGCACACCCTCTCACCCACTCCACCTCAGCCAACCCCATATAGCAGCGAGGGTACTATTAGCCATGTAATGCAGGGTGAGACCCTTCCAAGCTAAAGACCACACACACCACACCCTATGCTACGGGGTTAGCTTAGCTATACATAATGTTGGAATTGTTTGATAGAAAAAACAGTCACTGTAGAACTGTAGATCTGTCTGTAAACAGCATGGGTCATAGTAGAACTTGTATTGAAGACATTATTTGACTATGCCCAGTAGGGGTCAGTATTGACTAGTTTCAGATCTGGTGTGTGGTTATCATATTACTGTGTATGAGAAAATACACTATTTTAGTTATTGTTCGAAGTATAACTGATCTGGCTGAAAATATAGCAAATCCTAGTTTTATGGGTTTAAATATTTCATATTGGATAATATTTTAGACACTGACCAAGTGGATTGGATTACAATGCAGATTAAAAGGGGATGGTTTATGGTTCATCTCATTTTGACTTTGGGGGGTATAATTAATCTTACCTTGTGTTGTCTATATGGATGAATTATCACTAAAACCAAAAGGAAGCTGTGAGAGAAAGAGTCCAACATAATAATGGAATCAAGCAATGCCTACTGTACTAACAAGCGGTCTCTCCCTATAATGAGACACAGCTTTTTGTTAGTGACATTTCATAACATATTTCAAAGTAGTAGAGAAGAGATCACTTTTATTTATCTCTATTATTTCTGATTTCATCTAATATCTACATGTTGCTGTTAGAGAAGTTTTGATTGTGTCAATCCTGTCTCCAAAAGCTAGTGATTGTAAATGTAGGGTGTGCCTTCAATAAAGTCATGTTCATGGTAACTAACTCCTGTGAATTAATGTTGTAGTGTACGTGTCAAACTCATTCCACGGAGTGTTTGCGGGTTTTTTTCTTCGTTCCTCCCTTTGTATTTGATGAATTAAAGGTTTAATTAAAGAACTCTCCACATCTGGTTGCCTTAAGTCTTGAATACTGGGCCCTCCGTGTAATCAGTTCAGCAGCCCTGCTGTAGTGGATGGTCGTTGAAACTCTCTAGGCTTCCACTGAATCCGTATCGGTGAACATCAGCGCTATAGCGCGATTGAAATTTAAACGCATGTTCACGGAATCGGAAATGACCTTTCAATTTAAATCGCTCTAAATAACGCTAAACTTCCGTGATAAGGATTAAATCGAGCTCTTACAATTCATAAGAGCTTTTGTCATGATTTAACACACAATCACGCACATAAATACATGATCTAGATAGGCTGATGGTAGCAGGGCTGCATTAAAGGTTATATTTATTGCCACTACAGCGACGTCTCCTCATTCTCCGGCCTGCGTTCATAATCAAGTGGGAAGGTGGTATTTGCCACGTAAGACTGGGGTGGAAAAGCCACTTCAACGCCCCTCCAACTCGTAATTACGAGCGCGAACCTCGTCTATTGCCGCGTTCAAGTAGTAGTCGGAACTAAGAAACTTGGACATTTCCGACTTGCTAACTGGTTGTAGTGACACACGTGCCAAGTTCAATGAATCAGTAAGTCGGAAATGTCGGAGTTTCCTAGTTCGGACAAGCATGTGATGTTGCATATCATCCCTGAGCTCCGACTTCTCACATGCTGACCTTTGACATCACCCACTAAGGAAATTACCTCAATAAAAGCAATTTGACATCACCTAAGGATTTTTTAATTTATTTTTTATTAGCCTTTATTTAACTAGGCAAGTCAGTTAAGAACGACGCTGGGACGACGCTGGGCCATTGTGCACCGCCCTATGGGACTCCCAATCACGGCCGGTTGTGATACAGACCGGGATCAAACCAGGGTCTGTAGTGACGCCTTTAGCGCTGAGATGCAGTGCCTTAGACCGCTGCGCCACTCGGGAGCCTTAATGACCTCGATAAAAGCATTTTGACGTCACCTACGAAGGAAATGACCTCCATAAATAGCATTTTTTTTAGCAGTTAAATGTAACAACAACAATGCGTGTAATAAAAAGCAATCTATTGATGTGATTTTTGAACACTATAAATTTGTTTACAAGCAGGATAGCTGTACATTCAGTTCATGGTTGAGTCAGCTTGCTGGCCATTAGCCAACCGGCGTTTCTCAATAAGTTCAAAGCACATGAACGCATCCAACTGGTAATTACCACCTTCCAACTTGGTTGTGAACACAGCATTAGTGTTGGTCTGTGACAGCTATAAAAGTCAATCAGCATCCTTACTATTGTGATGAAGCTGTAGAACAGTTTCTAAGGGAAGATGTAACTAAATCATGAACGAATTGCTCGCCAGACTCTGAGAAAGCTGATATAAGGTAGAGCAGGCAGGTCTTGGCGGGGGGAGCTGTTTATAATGAACGTTGGGTTTTGTAGCCTTTGCAAGTATCCGCGTTACACTCGCCCACACCCCATTGGTCCGGTCCCGTCAGCTGGGAGAGCTAAGGGTTTTTAAATGTTCATTATTATGTAGATATCCTCTTTCGTTGGCCTAGTCTTGTTGAAATGTTTTTGGAATGTGTAGTTTTTAAAAATACAGCTTGGGTTATGTGGTGAACAGAACGGGGCTGGTAGACTTCATAGGTCAGTGGAGGAGGGGAGGTTCTATGGCTCTATCATGTGTGGGTCTGGGTCTGTGGACTGGGTCTGTGGTCTGTGGACTGGGTCTGTGGACTGGGTCTGTGGTCTGTGGACTGGGTCTGTGGACTGGGTCTGTGGTCTGTGGACTGGGTCTGTGGTCTGTGGACTGGGTCTGTGGACTGGGTCTGTGGTCTGTGGTCTGTGGACTGGGTCTGTGGTCTGGGTCGTAGGCTGTGATGCCCCTATGTGCAGTCAGTGGATTTGCATGTTTGTACAATTGCGTTTCATTGGGCTAAGCCCGGTTTGGAGTGAGGTAATAGTATCACGTAGATGTTCAGTTCTCCTTCACTGTAAACCTCACACGTGTGTGTGTGTGTAGTGTCACTTAAGCGCGTTATCACACTTAGCATGTTTGTCTTAGGCCTTCAGGTCATTGCAGCACTTCTGATTGGGTTACAGAGACTGCAGGAATGTAGGTCACCTAGCATTTCATGCACGCCGTCTCATGAAATGGTGTATTTAATAATAAAGATAATTGTTTGCTATATCTGTGTTGGTGTCCTATTATTTAACACCGGTCAAACAACGGTGATGGCAGCATGATGCTACTCTGCTCAGTAATTGCCCACCTCTCGGGTGGTCTAGCGCTCTTTATCACACTATTACCGACAGCCTGGATAATACCTTGGCTGTCATCACTAGTCCAAACAGTTACCGTTGTGCAACTAAAACGGGAGTTTATATTGACCATATTTCCGGTAGTTCCCTCCCCGTTTCGTTCCATTCGGTCCCTGTTAAGAAACGTTTCACGACAGAATCGGGGTAAGGAATACGCCCCTGGTCTGAATCCACTAGAAACCAAACAGAACGACGCTGGGAGGGAGGGACCTACCTGAATGTGGCCAATACAAACTCGTTTTAGTTACTGTCCGACTAATGAATACAGCCCGGAAGTTATCCACATTCCTCACACCTAAAGTAAATGTTTCTCAAGAAAGGATATAAAACAATTAAGTTGGCCACTTTGTTTGCCCACGTATATTGCATTCATTCGGATTTAACTACCGAATTATGTTACATACAGAGCAAAGTGTTTGTGAGGCAGATTTCTACAGTCCTACCTGTGAGAAGGTATGCATGTGCAGTAGTTTATACCATAGGCGCTGTGTACGGAAGCTGTGATGAACATCTGAACACTTTCCCTGGCTGCCACTGCTCTTACTCAACAAAATGTTTGGAGATTTATAAAAAAAATTGAAAAAGTTGTAGAAATACAGTGCCTTAAAGTATTCAGACCCCTAGACTTTTTCCACATTTTGTTAGGTTACAGCCTTATTCTAAAATGTATTAAATTGTTTTCCCCCCCTTAATCCTTCTACACACAATACCCCAGAATGACAGAGCAAAAACAGTAAAAAATATTATTGCTAATTTATAAAAAAAATAAACGGATTATTTACATAAGTATTCAGACCCTCAGTCTTCTTGGGTATGACGCTACATACTTGGCACACCTGTATTTGGGGAGTTTCTCCCATTCTTCTCTGCAGATCTTCTCAACCTCTCGGGTTGATTTGGGAGCGTTGCTGCAGTTATTTTCAGGTCTCTCCTGAGATGTTTGATCGGGTTCAAGTCTGGGTCTAAGTTCCTGAGCGGGGCAGGTTTTCATCAAGGATCACTCTGTACTTTGCTCTGTTCATCTTCACCTCAATCCTGACTCGTCTCCCGGTCCCTGCCGCTGAAAAAACATCCCCACAACATGATGCTGCCACCACCATGCTTCACCGTAGGGATGTTACCAGGTTTCCTCCAGACTTGATGCTTGGCATTCAGGCCAAAGAGTTCAATTTTGGATTCATCAGACCAGAGAATCTTCTTTCTCATTGTCTGAGAGTCTTAGGTGGTTTTTGGCAAACTCCAAACGGGCTGTCATGTGACTTACTGAGGAGTGGCTCAGTTGGTAGAGCATGGTGTGGCTCAGTTAGTAGAGCATGGTGTTTGCAACGCCAGGGTTGTGGGTTCGATTCCCACAGGGGACCAGTACGGGAAATTTTTTTATGAAATGTATGCATTCACTACTGTAAATTGCTCTGGAAAAGAGCGTCTGCTAAATGACTAAAATGTAAATGGCTTCCGTTTGGCCAAAGCTAATGTTACTTTATTGCCTTTTAGCTATTTTACACAGCATTTTATGTCATATAGCTAGCTATGTTTTCCAGAGCGCTTTTCAATTGGCATTTCTCCCCGTTTTCAGTCACATGTGGGGACTGGATTAGGTGTGAGAGGTACAGGAGGTGGACCCATGAGTTGTGCTCCAATTTAATAGGGATGGATTATTTGTGACCTATTTACAAATTAGAATCAGGCAATAGCAGAGCATAAGAGTTGCCACATCAATGTTACACTGAATGAATTAGTTACGTTTTTAGTTATTGTTATTAAATGCTATATATCCCAGTTGTATTAGTTATATTCTAATGAATATTTATGAATTAAAAACAACTATTAAACCTTTTTCTCCTTTATGTCATTTTAAAGACTACTGGGAATTTAAAATCTTGACTTGTACATCGTGGATTGTATGGAGAGAAACCTTTTTCTAAAAATATTTATTAAAAAACTTAAGTATAAAACTGTAGCAGTTTATATCCCTTTATAGTTTATCTACAAACCATTTTTTTTCCCTTCTATAAACGTTGCTTTTTTTGTGTCAGCAATTAGACATTGTTCATAGGGGGCGGATAGTTGCCCCAACTACATTTCACCCCATGCCAACGTCAAAACGTCATCAAAAAGCGACCCAATGATAAGCAAACATATTTAGGACTAAATGCGCACTAACATTTTATGTATTTAAAAAAATAATAATAATAATATTCTGATAACAGCTTGTACGTTCGTTTTGATTGATTACTCAACTAAAAGGCGAAAACGAAAGGGGGAAAAATGGAATATTTGTCATAAAACACACTAGGTTGAGAGAAACATACATCTATCTATCTTATTTCTATGCTTTTGTTACGCCCTATTCATTTCAATGGGTACGCCCTTCGCATCATCCGATCCGACACCACTGCCATGGTTAGCTGCTGCTGCCGTCTCAAGGGCTGCTTCACTCCTGCTTAGCGGCTGGGGTTTTTGTTTGTTGGAAACGACGATAGAAATACTGCGTGTGTTTTGTTGTTGAAGGGACTATTTCATTTTTTTTCTGGGAATCATACAAGACCTGGATATAAAACGAAGGTTTTGTTCGTTTGGATCGAGGTGTGTGTGAGGAGCTCGGCTGTCTTCTTGGTCGGCTTGGGGGAGAAAAGACACTGCGTATCAAATAGCAGGTAAAATCATCGCTATGCAACCGACAACGTCGTTAGTTGTGTAGCTAGTTAACGTACTTTGCTAAATCGTTTTGTTTACTTGCTAGCTAGCTAACGCGACGTAGCTAAGCTGTCATCCCCTCTCCCTAAAAATAATAATAATACTTTTTAAAAAATCACGTCGTTTTGATAGCTAACGTTAGCTAGCTAGCTGCTATTTGTCAGTTCAACTAGACAATTGGTGAAATAAGCAAACGTTAGCATGCTAACGTTTAGTATCTTTAGGTTAACAGCTCAATCTTATCCAACGTTACGCTAGTTAGCTAGCTAGCTAACTGTCAAAGAAACTGCAGAATGTTAGCTAGCTAGCTAACATCAAAGATGTCGCAAGGATCTAACAGATGGAAAGGATTAGACGTTTATTTTAATTTTTTTAATGTTCACTAACGTTACTTTTGAGCGAAATGGTCAAAAGAGAAATACGCAGGGCTGCTTATGATTAATGTCATGTGCAGTAAATCGGTGTGTCATTGTAGGACAGTGTTTTTAAAGGCTGGATCGTCCACATGTTAGATGATAATAGCTAGCTAGGCCTAGTCCTTATGTTCGGACGTGGGTTTCATCGTGTGCTGCAACCATAATGCGTTTCATTAATCACTGCAATAGGCCGATTCTGCAGTTTCTGAGACAGTTCCCCAAGTGTCCCCACATTGAAAGAGACATTGCCAGGCTGCCACTCATGCTATGGGAATGCTGTCTGGTTAAGGAGGGCTTGCTGGGGAAGGAGTAGTTTAGTATTACAAGTTATAAATGGAAACCAATAACTGTGGTCCAGGACGTTAGTGCGGCTTGTTAATGTTGAGCATATCTTTCACTAACCCCAGAGCTACTGAAACCACTGCTCCTTGGAAAGTCCAGTGACAACGACAGTGCCTCTTTTATACAGACAGGATGAATATGAGATGGCCACGGTATGAGATGGCCACGGAATGAGATGGCCACGGTATGAGATGTATGAGATGGCCACGGAATGAGATGTATGAGATGGCCACGGTATGAGATGGCCACGGTATGAGATGGCCACGGTATGAGATGGCCACGGTATGAGATGGCCACGGTATGAGATGTATGAGATGGCCACGGTATGAGATGGCCACGGTATGAGATGGCCACGGTATGAGATGGCCACGGTATGAGATGGCCACGGTATGAGATGGCCACGGTATGAGATGGCCACGGTATGAGATGTATGAGATGGCCACGGAATGAGATGGCCACGGAATGAGATGGCCACGGTATGAGATGGCCACAGTATGAGATGTATGAGATGGCCACGGTATGAGATGGCCACGGTATGAGATGGCCACGGAATGAGATGTATGAGATGGCCACGGAATGAGATGGCCACGGTATGAGATGGCCACGGTATGAGATGGCCACGGTATGAGATGGCCACGGTATGAGATGGCCACGGTATGAGATGGCCACGGTATGAGATGTATGAGATGGCCACGGTATGAGATGGCCACGGTATGAGATGGCCACGGAATGAGATGGCCACGGTATGAGATGTATGAGATGGCCACGGAATGAGAGGGCCACGGTATGAGATGGCCACAGTATGAGATGTATGAGATGGCCACGGTATGAGATGGCCATGGTATGAGATGGCCACGGAATGAGATGTATGAGATGGCCACGGAATGAGATGGCCACGGTATGAGATGGCCACGGTATGAGATGGCCACGGAATGAGATGGCCACGGTATGAGATGTATGAGATGGCCACGGAATGAGATGGCCACGGTATGAGATGGCCACGGTATGAGATGGCCACGGTATGAGATGGCCACGCTGTATGTGTGCGTGTCCGCACCCACACACACAGCGTGGCTGTCAGTGAGAAAGTAGATAATATGCACCAAGCTTATCTTTATGAAGGTCTAGTTTGGTCTATAGTTAATCAAAACAATAATTTCTGCACAGAACACTGAGTTTATGGTTGCTTTCCAAATGGTGTCCTATTCAATGCACTACAGGGCTCTGGTCAAAAGTATTGCACTAAATAGAGCCACACTGGTTGACACTAGTCACTTGTTAGTTGTGGACTGCCCTTCCAGACTCCTTACCACCAGTGGCTGGAGCAGGCAGGCTGTTGCTAAGATACCTTTGGTGCTAATGTCCATTCATGAAGACCCAGAGTAGTCATTTATCAACCGTTTGTGAATTTCTTACATAATTCTGGCATACCTGGAGATTGTAGGATTTGCGTGCGCCACATATGGGATTTATCAAACTGTCGTATGCAACATGTTTATATATGCATGTTTTCATTGATAAATCAGGGCCATGTTATATTTGTGTACTTGTGAATGAGTGTTACACTCCTGCTTGGTAAACAGCATCCATCCACATTTTATGGTAACAAAAACACCCTCATTTGCTGTATGATTTGGAAATGTTGAAACTGGGCTATAAAAAAAAAAAAAGCAAATTTGATAACATTTCTGTAAAAGGTGTGGGCGGACTCTTTTGCAGTGACTGTCTACAGCCCACCGCCTATACCGAGTGCCAAACGCTGGTCGCCCATTCTGCAAGATTGATCGTCTATTGAAAAAATGTTAAAGTGCCGTCTACAGCCCAGCCCACATTTTTATATGCAAAAGACAAATTGTTTAATATTTTATCAATCCAGGATTGTTTCTCGTGCCTTGGTATAGGCTCTGAGATGAAATAGGTTGTCTAGATCCCGACCGATAGGCGATTTTATTTTTTGTTTATTCTGATTTTAGTGTGGAAACATTAAACGATGTGTATTATTATAGCTGGAATTAAGAAATTACTTTCTGAAATAATAATTACACTCAAAAAAAAAAAAAGGTAATCCCCAGATGTGGTCTTAGCATTGTTGTGAGCACAGAAAATCCAGTATTTGTTTTTGCTTTAGTAGTGTAAAACAGACAAAATGGGGGAAATTCGGAACTTGGAAAAACTAAACCAAAACAGAATTTTTGGGTCCAAAAAAATAAATAAGTAAAACGTCTAAACTGATTTTAAAAGCCCCTAACATTGTTTTTTTTTTGCTGTGCATGACTGCACTTTAGAGTGTCATCCTGCAGCACGGCATTTTGAGGAAAGTTGAGGTCAAGTCCAATCCCAAGAGGGAGAGAGGTTGTGCCATCCTATAAATGTTTTAGTGAAATATAATGTATCACATTTCAGCAGACTCTTTTATCCAAAGCGACTTAGTCATGAATACATTTCTACGTATGGTTGGTCCTGGAAATCAAACCCAATATCCTGGCGTTGTAATGCTCTACCAAGATGCATGATGGGTTATAAATGCTTTGTGAAGCCTCCATTTTTAGGTGATTTATAAGGCCTTTTATTAAGCGACGCTCGTGTCACCCTTTTTTTTATAAAGCACAGGTTTGTCACATTTGACATAGTGGGTTATGTCACATTTGACATTGGTGGTTATGTCACATTTTATGAACCCTTTATAAAGCATGACATAAGAGTTATAGATTTGTCACATTTATGTAGTGTTTATGAAGCCTTTTTAATAAGATGCACGTCATTTAAAGCGAGACCAACTACTTTATTTACTTCAAGTGCTAATGGTAGTAGCCTACAATTTAAAGAAAAACCTTAAAACACAAACCCTTAGGCGAAAACACTGTTTACGCCTATATCATCCTTTTGAGGAACTTTGGTTCAGGTTATGATATGAACAAAGGAATCTAGCCTGAGAGCATATTTCTGTCCTGCCCTTTTTGAAGCAGCACATGTAATGTCCATGGCCTTTTCGTTGCAAAAAAAGAAGAAGGAAAAAAAAGCAGGTATGTTTGCCGGGTTGTGTCCGGTCCGGGTGATGCTTTCACCTCTCTGGGAGGAAGGACGGCACAACATTTCTCAGCAGCTGAAACCTGCTTCCATCGGAGTGAAAGCTCCCTGGCCATAACAACACCAGGCTTCAGACCATTACAGCTGTAAAGGAGGAAAGCAGAATAAAATAGACAAGACATTCTAGCCTGCTTCCCAGCAATAAGTAATTGACCCCCTAAGTCCAAGCAATATGCTCAAAGATGAAATACCTGAATTGTTGCTTATTCACCTTTGATTATCTCCTTTTGCTGGTGGTGGAGAGCAGGTTTATGCTGAAAGACAAATTCTAGAAAAATAGGTTAAAACATGAATGAATTCATGTCCTATAGCTTGTTGTTGACTGCTACAGCTGTACTAAAATGCCCTGCTGTACACATTGAACCAGCTTCCATACCAACAATGGCAATGCAGACACTACAAGATAACTAGCTAACATTTAGCTTCATAACTACCAGCTGGTCAGATGGAAACTGTGTTCATCTAGCGAGCCAGCTAGTTGAACACACAAAACACCCTATTTATAATCTATTCTAGGCCTTGGTCTATATCCTAATCTGACTTTTGTGCAGGTCATGTTCTTCACAATACAAAATGTTCATATTCATTTATTCAACATAAAAAATATTATTTAAAAACGTCCCTTTTTTTTTTATTTGGCTCATTTGTAGAACATTGTTTTGTTGGTAATAATACAGTGCATTTGGAAAGTATTCAGACCCCTTCCCCTGTTCCACATTTTGTTACGTTACAGCCTTATTCTAAAATTGATTTTAAAAAAAAATCCTCAATATACACACACACAGTACCCCATAATAACAAACCAAAAACAGGTTTTTACAAAAGTTTGCAACTGTATGTAAATACGTTTTTGTATTATTTTTAATAAGTATTCAGACCCTTTGCTATGAGACTTGGAACTTGAGTTCAGGTACATCTTGTTTCCATTGATCATCCTTGAGATGTTTGTACAACTTGATTGAATGAATGTGAACATTTCCAGGATGTAGCAATACTCCATATGTTGAAACATTTATAAGGAGTCTAATGACGCCAAGATGTTTTCTGTATCACTTTACAGATCAAATGGTCTTATAGGAGACATGTTTGTTCTTTAACTAGGCAAGTCAGTTAAGAACAAATTCTTATTTTTCATTGACGGCCTACCAAAAGGCCTCCTGCGGGGACGGGGGCCGGGATAAAAAAAAATACAATTATAGGACAAAACACACATCACGACAAGAGACAACATAACATTTACATAAAGAGAGACCGAAGATGACAAAAACAGCATTGCAGCAATGCAACAGGACAACATGACAGCAGCACAAAACATGGTACAAACATGATTGGGCACAGACAACAACACAAAGGGCAAGAAGGTAGAGACAACAATACATCACACAAAGCAGCCACAACTGTCAGTAAGAGTGTCCATGATTGAGTCTTTGAATGAAGAGATTGAGATTGAACTGTCCGTTTTGAGTGTTTGTTGCAGCTCGTTCCAGTCGCTAGCTGCAGCGAACTGAAAAGAGGAGCGACCCAGGGATGTGTGTTGGTCCAAAAGAGGCCACTTTCAAATGTGAAACATTCATCCTTCCAATTAAGTTTCTATGTGAGAATTGCCAGAAGAATCTGAGGTACCCAAAATATTTTGGGTCTACACTGGCATGAAATCACCCAGTCATCTCACAGTAGAAGAGCAAACAGCCCATTGACCCATCTAGCAGACAGTGATTTGAACCAGGGCTTAGCCTGTGAAGTTCTGCCTCTGTGCACCATTTATTTAACCAGGTAAATTGACTGAGAACACCTCATTTACAGAAACAACCTGGGAAATAGTTACAAGGGAAAGGAGGTATGAATGAGCCAATTGTAATCTGGGGATGATTAGGTGGCCATGATGGTATGAGGGCCAGATTGGGAATTTAGCTTCGTTTACAATAAGCACCATGAGACCTTTAGTGACAAAAGTGAGTCAAGACACCCATTTTACATCCCATCTGGAAGACAGCACCCTACACAGGGCAATGTCCCCAATTACTGCCCTGGGGCATTGGGATATTTTTTAGACCAGAGGAAAGAGGTGCCTCCTACTGGCCCTCCAACACCACTTCCAGCAGCATCTGGTCTCCCATCCAGGGATGGACCAGGACCAACCCTGCTTAGCTTCAGAGGCAAGCCAGCAGTGGGATGCTGGGTGGTATGCTGTTGGCCTTCTGTTGAGTTAAACCAAGGCTAATAAGCTTGTTATGTTCTGCCTCATTATCCTGCCTCCATGCACCTTCTCTAGAGTTGAACTAAGGCTGAGCATGTGATGTTCAGCCTCATTATCCTGCCTCCATGCACCTTCTCTAGAGTTGAACTAAGGCTGAGCATGTGATGTTCAGCCTCATTATCCTGCCTCCATGCATCTTCTCTTGAGTTGAACTAAGGCTGAGCATGTGATGTTCAGCCTCATTATCCTGCCTCCATGCATCTTCTCTTGAGTTGAACTAAGGCTGAGCATGTGATGTTCAGCCTCATTATCCTGCCTCCATGCACCTTCTCTAGAGTTGAACTAAGGCTGAGCATGTGATGTTCAGCCTCATTATCCTGCCTCCATGCACCTTCTCTAGAGTTGAACTAAGGCTGAGCATGTGATGTTCAGCCTCATTATCCTGCCTCCATGCATCTTCTCTTGAGTTGAACTAAGGCTGAGCATGTGATGTTCAGCCTCATTATCCTGCCTCCATGCATCTTCTCTTGAGTTGAACTAAGGCTGAGCATGTGATGTTCAGCCTCATTATCCTGCCTCCATGCATCTTCTCTTGAGTTGAACTAAGGCTGAGCATGTGATGTTCAGCCTCGTTGCGCCTTCTGTTTGTTTTGTATTGTGTGACTGTCTGGGGGAACCGTGGTGTCCTAGCAACCTGCTGCGTCGGGGGGATAGATGACGGCAGCCCAGTTACAGTGGACCTACCCAGCCTACAGTACAGAAACAGTGTGTATAGTGTGTGTGTGCCTACCCAGCCTACAGTACAGAAACAGTGTGTATAGTGTGTGTGTGTGTGTGCCTACCCAGCCTACAGTACAGAAACAGTGTGTATAGTGTGTGTGTGTGCCTACCCAGCCTACAGTACAGAAACAGTGTGTATAGTGTGTGTGTGCCTACCCAGCCTACAGTACAGAAACAGTGTGTATAGTGTGTGTACCTACCTAGCCTACAGTACAGAAACGGTTTGTATAGTGTGTGTACCTACCTAGCCTACAGTACAGAAACAGTGTGTATAGTGTGTGTGTGTGTGTACCTACCCAGCCTACAGTACAGAAACAGTGTCTGTGTGTGTGTGTGTACCTACCTAGCCTACAGTACAGAAACAGTGTGTATAGTCTGTACCTGGACCTGTATTCATGAAGCCTCTCATGTGGGCCTAATCTGATTCATTTTGATCTAAATTACAAAACTGATCCGAGATCAGCACTCCTTATACACTGACTGGTCCAGGTCCACACTATACACACTGACTGGTCCAGGTCCACACTATACACACTGACTGGTCTAGTAGAGATACTGACTGACTGACGACAGTCCAGGTCCAGTAGGGTGACTGACTGACGACAGTCCAGGTCCAGTAGGGTGACTGACTGACTGACTGACTGAAGACAGTCCAGGTCCAGTAGGGTGACTGACTGACTGACTGACGACAGTCCAGGCCCAGTAGGGTGACTGACTGACTGACGACAGTCCAGGCCCAGTAGGGTGACTGACTGACTGAAGACAGTCCAGGCCCAGTAGGGTGACTGACTGACTGACTGACGACAGTCCAGGCCCAGTAGGGTGACTGACTGACTGACGACAGTCCAGGCCCAGTAGGGTGACTGACTGACTGAAGACAGTCCAGGCCCAGTAGGGTGACTGACTGACTGACTGGAGACAGTCCAGGTACAGTAGGGTGACTGACTGACTGAAGACAGTCCAGGCCCAGTAGGGTGACTGACTGACTGGAGACAGTCCAGGCCCAGTAGGGTGACTGACTGACTGACTGACTGACGACAGTCCAGGCCCAGTAGGGTGACTGACTGACTGACGACAGTCCAGGCCCAGTAGGGTGACTGACTGACTGACTGACTGACTGACGACAGTCCAGGCCCAGTAGGGTGACTGACTGACTGGAGACAGTCCAGGCCCAGTAGGGTGACTGACTGACTGACTGACGACAGTCCAGGTCCAGTAGGGTGACTGACTGACTGACTGACGACAGTCCAGGCCCAGTAGGGTGACTGACTGACTGACTGAAGACAGTCCAGGCCCAGTAGGGTGACTGACTGACTGACTGAAGACAGTCCAGGCCCAGTAGGGTGACTGTGTTTAGTTGAGGTATAGTAAGTAGTCAGGGTGTAACAGTTTTCGTACAGAACCATTCAGTATGTGGAGCTCCGGTTCGGTCCGCACCGTCAACCTGAGTGAATACATATAACACACAGAAGGAATAGGCCTAAATGCTATGCCTGAGCTGCATTGTATGTCTGTTGAGTAAATCTGAGCATTCTGGGACACTCAAATTAGTATGATATGGTTATATAAGACAAAAAAAAACCACATTTAAGCTGGTTGGTCGGAGTGGATGAGTGGGCGTACTGATTTGGAACCGGGCTGTCTCCCTGGTCTGACCGCGAAGTCGAATCAAAACAAAAATGACTTCATTTAAGCATGTGTATTTTTGGTATTTATTAGGATACCCATTAGCCGGTGGAAAAGCATCAGCTACTCTTCCTGGGGTCCACACCGAACATGATACAGAACATTACATATGTTTTTTTTTAAACGGTCACACAGCCTAATTAGTAGGATTATGTTTTTCACCTGCAAAAGTGATTAGTTTTGATAAAAACTATTTTATCTGCTTTCCCAATGAAAACTAGTTTGACAATTCAAATATTTATTTTCTGGAAAAGAGAGATATTTTCTGGACGATGCATGCACCATGCTGCCTTGTTGACAACATGACTGAGCGTCACAGGTTACTGTTCGTTTTGAGAAGGGTGCTCCTCCTTCCCCACGTCGTCGGGCCATAGCCCAATATACCCCGGGTCAAATGAATCAAACCCCCCTCAGTGAGATGAGAAGTACCGCACTACAGACATAGCCGATTTGATGAGTCACACAAGTGCACATATTTTACTCTTTGTAAGAAGACATTATAGCATAGGCCTAAATCGTGTCTGAACCATGTCCACACCCATACTGCACTTTATCCTAATGTTTTAATCGTTAATCGTTTCACGATGAGTAATCGTGTTTTCCTTTAAGAAGATGCATGTTATTCCCAAAGGTGCTGTCATCAGACATTATGAGTCATGATCGTCTATGGAATCATGAAAACCAACACTTAGGATTTTCTTAAATAAACAACAATTAACAACAAAAAACTGTTGGAATTTCATTTTCCCGCTGTACCGAATCCGAACCGTGACACCAGAACCAGAACACTTACCGAACCCTCGTCACGCTCGTCGTACGAACTGGAAGCATACTCGGACCAACGTGCAGCGCGATCTGGGTTCCACATCTTTTATTAGTGAAACGCACAAAACAATAAACAGCAAACGAAACGTGAAGTCATGGAGTACTCACAGGCAACTACACAGAAACAAGATCCCACAAAACACAGTGGGGAAATAGCTGCCTAAATATGATCCCCAATCAGAGACAACGATAAACAGCTGCCTCTGATTGGGAACCATACCAGGCCAACATAGAAATAAATAACCTAGACAAGAACAACCCCCCCCCCTAGTCACACCCCGACCTAACCAAAATAGAGAATAAAAAGGCTCTCTATGGACAGGGCGTGACAGTACCCACCCCCCCAAAGGTGCGGACTCCGGCCGCAAGACCTGAAACCAACTGGGGAGGGTAGTGGGGGGGACTAGTGTCAGTGGCGGCTCCGGTGCAGGTCTTTGCCCCCGCCCAGACCAAGGCTCCGGCCATGGAGCTGAGTTGGCCGCCGTGCCTGGACATCGGCGCAGAGGAAGGCTCCGGCCTTGGAACTGGGCCCTGACACAGAGGAAGGCACCGGCCTTGGAGCGGGACTGGACACCGTGCCTGGACTGGGCACCGGCGCAGAGGAAGGCACCGGCATTGGAGCGGGACTGGATGCTGTGCCTGGACTGGGCACCGGCGCAGAAGAAGACTCTAGCCTTGGAGCTGGACTGGAGGCCGTGCCTGGACTGGGCCCCGACACAGAGGAAGGCACCGGCATTGGAGCGGGACTGAATGCTGTGCCTGGACTGGGCACCGGCGCAGAAGAAGACTCTAGCCTTGGACCTGGACTGGACGCCGTGCCTGAACTGGGCACCGGCGCAGAGGAAGGCTCCTGCCCTGGAGCAGGACTGGGCGCCTTGCCTGGAAGCTCCGGACCGTTGACCCCCGCTGGAGGCTCCGAAACGTTGACCGTCGCAGGTGGTTCCGGACTGTGAACCGTCGCCGGAAGCGGAGGCTCCGTCCTGGGGACCGTCGCCGGAGGCTCTGGACTGGGGACACATACTTCAGGGCGAGTGCGAGGAGCAGGCACAGGATGTACCGGACTGTGGAGGTGCACTGGAGACCTGGTGCGTAGAGGCGGCACAAATTGTGCCGGAACGGTGACACATACTTCAGGGCGAGTGCGTGGAGGAGACACAGGACGTACCGGACTGGGGAGGCGCACTGGATGCCAGATGCGTGAAACCGGTGCAGATGACACCGGACTGGTGTCACGCTCCTCAGCACGCCCGCGCTGCAGCACTCTCATCGCCACCACCTCTCTCCGGAATCTTTCATCGAGTTCCTCCTTCGACTCCCTGACGGTCTCTGGCTCATAACCTCGGCTCCGCCGACCACCCCGTGTGCCCCCCCCCCAAAACAAATTCGGGCTGTCTTTGTGGCCGCAAACCCCGGCGTCGTCGCTGGCCTCCCTTCTCTCCTTGCGTCTGCTTCCACGGCAGGCTTTCGTGTCCTGCCAAGATTTCCTCCCAAGTCCAGGATATTGTCTCCTGTGGGGGTACGGGGTCAGTGTGGGGGTACGGGGTCAGTGTGGGGGTACGGGGTCAGTGTGGGGGTACGGGGTCAGTGTGGGGGTACGGGGTCAGTGTGGGGGGGTTGGTGTGGGGGTACGGGGTCAGTGTGGGGGGGTCGGTGTGGGGGGTACGGGATCGGTGTGGGGGGTACGGGGTCGGTGTGGGGGGTACAGGGGTCAGTGTGGGGGGTCGGTGTGGGGGTACGGGGTCAGTGTGGGGGTACGGGGTCGATACTGTAGTAAATGTTCAGGTCCCGTGTGGCTCAGTTGGTAGAGCATGGTGTTTGCAACGCCAGGGTTGTGGGTTCGATTCCCACGGGGGGACCAGTACGGAAAAAAATTTTATGAAATGTATGCATTCACTACTGTAAGTCGCTCTGGATAAGAGCGTCTGCTAAATGACTAAAATGTAAATGTAGGTCTGGAAGTTGGACAGTTGGCTCATACTACTGTTCTATAGTGTTTTCTCTCTGACTTAGACACCATTTTAAATTCTTTTACTGTTTTGTGTGAAGGTTACCACACACTGAGCCCTGAGCTATGCGTTCAGTACGCTCTGTGACTAGAGTTGACAGCCATCCATTTGATGAGTCAAAGTGCAGACAGAAGGTTTGTTTGTTCAGAGAAGTCCCTCCTTCCCTCTCTCTCCTTTACAGATTCTGCATATTAGATTATATGAAATATGTTGACAGGAATCTGGGAACATCCTAACCTGTCCCAAATGGGACCCTATTTCCTACATAATGCACTACTTTATACCAGAACCTTATGGGCCCTAGTGCACTATGTAGGGAACAGGGTGCCATTTGGAAACATCCTCGACTGAGAATGACGCGTCAGTTCTGATAAGCATGTGTAAGTATGCTTGTTTTTCTTCTCGTGGGTCATTGATTTATTAGGAAAGTATGCTGTTGCCAGCATTCAGACCCATCTACAGGTCTGAACTTGCTTAGTTAAGCTGTTCTATGGTTCAGGAGGAGGATCTAGGCTGGAAGACAGGTCAGGCTGGCCCGTTCAGTGTGGCCTGCGGGTGGTTTGAGTTCCTTTTTTTATTATCTCAATCAACATCGAAGTTATTAAAATTAAATCTAAACTGTGTAGAAATGATAATGACCCTACATCTATAGTCTGTTCACTCTGTCCAGCCAGCTAACAGTCATCTATAGTCTGTTCAAACTGTCCAGCCAGCTAAAAGTCATCTATAGTCTGTTCACTCTGTCCAGAGCTTGTTTTTGGGGGGTGGATCTCAGCATGCTTTGCAACTGTTAATTTTAAAATGTTGGTAATTCAGTACACACGTTATTTATTATCCAGAGCGACTTCAATTAGTTCATTCAGCAAAGGGGTAGTGAAACAACAACACATGTAAAAAGTAACAAATAAAAATGTTTCTGTAACCGTTACTGATAATGTTGTTGTTGTTAAAACGGTCTGTTGGTTGCTCGACATTACTGAGAAAAACAAAAAGCTCATACTTGAGCATGATGCTCCCTTACTGAAATCAATGTTTGGGGTTACATGCTGACCACAACGCTCACATCGCAAAATACATTTACACATACATGTTATTTAGTCATTGTACCCGCACTACTCGCATTCGTCAACGAGCGTCTTTCGTAGCCAGGAGCTAAAATACAACTTGGTTCTATTTGTGACGCTTAACGCGCTGCAAGTCCCGCCTCTCCCATCTCCTCATTGGTTTTTAGGAGCATATACCCACGTGGGTGATTGAAAGATGAACTGAGGTCCACACTCCAGTCCAGTTGGTGGTGGTAATGCACCTTAAAGTTGGTTACCAACTGACATATAAAGTACAAAGAAGAAGAAGCCTGAAGGAGGAGAGATTACTAAAAATTGACTTGGGTTACTCTTTTATCCGTGGATTAATTGTCGGAGTAGAGGACCTTGTGCATTTCAGGTAAAATAACAATCTAATGTTTATATCCCAGGACAAATTAGCTAGCAATGTTAACTTTGTTTAAAGTTGAAATGGATTCAACTTTGAATAGTAGGTTATACTGACAAATGGTTAAGTTGACTTAACCATCTTTTATTCGTCAAAAGTAAATTTGGTATAATTTAGGATGTCTTAATCTAATGTTGATAGAGTTTTTTTTTAAAAAGGCCATGCAACTTTGACTTTTGAGAAGATTTGAAAATAGGACACTGCCCCTTGTAAGACAAATGTGCCAAAAGAGCTATGGACACTGCTACAGTAGGCTAGCTAAGCTGAATCAACTGTAGCCACCATATTGGTAGAATGTTCGTTATTAAAGGTTTACTTTTGTAAATCACTTTGCCTAAAATAAATAAGCTCAGTGAGTAGATGTGTTTTTACTAGCCCCCAGCGGCCATTGTTAATGTCTGACCCTGCACACAAAAGAAAATAAATGTACCCAGATAACAATAGGCTGTGGATATCGACTCATCGTTACCACATTATATGGGACATTAAATTCATGCTTTCTCCCTTGGTGTAGAAATTCCACCGCAACACACACAGCAAGACTGTCAAACCAGCAGTTTTTTTCCTGTTATCGCTCACTTTGGGACTGACAGGCGCCTGTCCTGTCGATAGATGGCTAGAAGATGCATATCGTTCATTCTAGCGGGAAGAGGGCTCGGCGGACCTTTTTTTCTGAGTAGCAAATTTTAAAAGCAGCCTAATTGATTTAAGTGGAAAAAAGTACCCGGCTGAAAATGACTAAACGACTGTATAGCAGACAGCTGGCGTTAGTGGAAAACACTGACTGTCTGGAAATAATAAGTTAAAACAACAAATACTTTGTTACAGTGCTGAATGTTATCCTGGTTGTCACGCCCTGACCTGAGAGAGAGACTGTTTATTTCTCTAGGTTGTTAGGTCAGGGTGTGGGGTGGGCATTCTATGTTTTGTATTTCTATGTGTTGGGCCGAGTATGGTTCCTAACCAGAGGCAGCTGTCTATCGTTGTCTCTGATTGGGAACCATACTTAGGCAGCCTGTTTTTCCACCTGTGTTTGTGGGATCTTGTTTTTGTATTGCTTTGTTGCCTACAGAACGTGACGCTCGTATTTTCTTTGTTCATTACTTTTTATCGTGTTCTGAGTAAATAAATCACGAGATGAACATGTTCCACGCTGCACCTTGGTCGACTCCTTTTCACGAACGTTACATTGGTAGCTGTTCAGACTGGCTAGAGCAGCCTTTTCTGGTCACAGACCATGTTAATGGTGGAAATAAATATACTGTGCATTTGGAAAGTATTCAGACCCCTTCCCCTTTTTCCACATTTTTGTTACGTTAGACTTATTCTAAAATTGATTTAAAATTATTATCTGTCCATATATATAATCTCAGCAAAGAAAGAAACGTGCTCTCACTGTCAACTGCGTTTATTTTCAGCAAACTTCACATGTTTAAATATTTGTATGAACATAACAAGATTCAACAACTGAGACATAAACTGAACAAGTTCCACAGACATGTGACTAACAGAAATGGAATAATGTGTCCCTGAACAAAGGGGGGGGGGGTCAAAATCAAAAGTAACAGTCAGTATCTGGTGTGGCCACCAGCTGCATTAAGTACTGCAGTGCATCTCCTCCTCATGGACTGCACCAGATTTGCCAGTTCTTGCTGTGAGATGTTACCCCACTCTTCCACCAAGGCATCTTGTTCTCAGACATTTCTGGGGGAATGGCCCTAGCCCTCACCCTCCGATCCAACAGGTCCCAGACGTGCTCAATGGGATTGAGATCCGGGCTCTTCGCTGGCCATGGCAGAACACTGACATTCCTGTTTTGCAGGAAATCACGCACAGAACGAGCTGTATGGCTCGTGGCATTGTCATGCTGGAGGGTCATGTCAGGATGAGCCTGCAGGAAGGGTACCACATGAGGGAGGAGGATATCTTCCCTGTAACGCACAGCGTTGAGATTGCCTGCAATGACATCAAGCTCAGTCCGATGATGCTGTGACACACCGCCCCAGACCATGACGGACCCTCCACCTCCAAATCGATCCCGCTCCAGAGTACAGGCCTCAGTGTAACGCTCATTCCTTCAACGATAAAAGCGAATCCGACCATCACCCCTGGTGAGACAAAACCGCGACTCATCAGTGAAGAAGACTTTTTGCCAGTCCTGTCTGGTCCAGCGACGGTGGGTTTGTGCCCATAGGCGACGATGTTGCCGGTGATGTCTGGTGAGGACCTACCTTACAACAGGCCTACAAGCCATCAGTCCAGCCTCTCTCAGCCTATTGCGGACAGTCTGAGCACTGATGGAGGGATTGTGCGTTCCTGGTGTAACTCGGGCAGTTGTTGTTGCCATCCTGTACCTGTCCCGCAGGTGTGATGTTCGGATGTACCGATCCTGTGCAGGTGTTGTTACATGGGGTCTGCCACTGCGAGGACGATCAGCTGTCCGTCCTGTCTCCCTGTAGCGCTGTCTTCGGCATCTCACAGTATGGACATTCTAATTTATTGCCCTGGCCTCATCTGCAGTCCTCATGTCTCCTTGCAGCATGCCGAAGGCACGTTCACGCAGATGAGCAGGGACCCTGGGTATCTTTCTTTTGGTGTTTTTCAGAGTCAGTAGAAAGGCCTCTTTAGTGTCCTAAGTTTTCATGACTGTGACCTTAATTGCCTACCGTCTGTAAGCTGTTAGTGTCTTAACGACTGAACAATGCATGAGAAACAGTGTTTAAACCCTTTACAATGAAGATCTGTGAAGTTATTTGGATTTTTATGAATTATCTTTGAAAGACAGGGTCCCGAAAAAGGGATGTTTCTTTTTTTGCTGAGTGTGTTTTATTTATTTATATATATATATATATATATATATATATATATATATATATATATATATATATATATATATATATATATGGTAACATGTAAAGTGTTTGTTTAATGAGCTGAAATAAAAAATCCCTGAAATTTTAAATACGCACAAAAAGCTTTTCTCTCAAATTTTGCATACCCATTTGTTTACTTCCTTGTTAGTGAGCATTTCTCCTTTGCCAAGATAATCCATCCACCTGACAGGTGTGGCATATCAAGAAGCTGGTTAAACAGCATAATTGTTCTACAGGTGCGCCTTGTGCTGGGGACAAAAGGCCACTCTCTAAAATGTGCAGTTTTGTTATAACACAATACCACAGATGTGACAAGTTTTGAGGGAGCGTGCAATTGTTATGCTTACTGCAGGAATGTCCACCAGAGCTGTTGCCTGAGAATGTAATGTTAATTTCTCTACCATAAGCCGCCTCCAGTTTGACGGTACGTGGAGAATTTGGCAGTATGTCCATCCGGCCTCTAGCCGGGTTGTTGATGTCAACGATGTAAACAAAGTGCCCCATGGTGATGGTGGGGTTATGGTATGGGCCCCATGGTGGAGGTGGGGTTATGGTATGGGCCCCATGGTGGAGGTGGGGTTATGGTATGGGCCCCATGGTGGAGGTGGGGTTATGGTATGGTATAGGCATAATCTACGGACAACGAACACAATTACATTTTTATCGATGGCAATTTGAATGCACAGAGATACCATACGAGATCCTGAGGCCCATTGTCGTGCCGTACATCCGTCGCCATCACCTCATGTTTCAGCATGACGATGCACGGCCCCATGTCGCAAGGATCTGGACACAATTCCTGGAAGCTGAAAATGTCACAGTTCTTTCATGGCCTGCATACTCACCAGACATGTCACATGATTTCATATTCTTGGATCCCAGAAAAACACTGAATTTCTGATCTGTGTCCCCGGCGTAAAACTTTGAACAACCCCAGGGTTGTTGTAGGGGATAGTTGCGGTAATTCCCCCAGCAGTGGGTTGGCTTGGAAGCAATTCTCAGACGAGGCTACGAGGCTATTTTCAGACCAGGTTAATGGGCGAAGAGGCGTTTCGCAGACTAGGTTAATGGGCCAAGAGGCGTTTCTCAGACTAGGTTAATGGGCCAAGAGGCGTTTCTCAGACTAGGTTAATGGGCGAAGAGGCGTTTCTCAGACTAGGCTAAGAGGCTAACAAGCAATCTGATGTGTGTACTGCAAAAAAACTGTTATTTTCCTCTGCCTCTTTGCCCTTCGACCTACTAGCACCAACATTACGCCCCACACACACACACATTACCCCACACACATTACCCCCCCCCACACACACACACACATTACCAGCGCTGTTCTGCTCATCTGTCCCAACACTAACCCATTAATACTCCTCCTGGAATGCTGTGACATCACGCTGACAGAGAAAACGGAGAGAGTGGCCGAGAGTTGAGAGAGGGAGATAGTTGAAAGGTCAAGGAATGGACAGAGGACAGAGGGAGGCCGCTAGAGAACAATAGATTAATAGAGGGTATAGATACCACAGTCTCAACCCAGAGAGGGAGACAAGACACCAGTCTCAACCCAGAGAGGGAGACAAGACACCAGTCTCAACCCAGAGAGGGAGACAAGACACCAGTCTCAACCCAGAGAGGGAGACAAGACACCAGTCTCAACCCAGAGAGGGAGACAAGACACCAGTCTCAACCCAGAGAGGGAGACAAGACACCAGTCTCAACCCAGAGAGGGAGACAAGACGCCGCCGTCTCAACCCAGAGAGGGAGACAAGACGCCGCCGTCTCAACCCAGAGAGGGAGACAAGACGCCGCCGTCTCAACCCAGAGAGGGAGACAAGACATCAGTCTCAACCCAGAGAGGGAGACAAGACGCCGCCGTCTCAACCCAGAGAGGGAGACATCTGCGTCCCAAATGGCACCCTATTCTTTATATAGTACACCAGTTTTGACCAGAGGCCTATGGGTAATGTAGTGCACTAGTTTTGACCAGAGGCCTATGGGTAACGTAGTGCACTAGTTTTGACCAGAGGCCTATGGGTAACGTAGTGCACTAGTTTTGAGCAGAGGCCTATGGGTAACGTAGTGCACTAGTTTTGACCAGAGCCCTATGGAGACTAGGGTGCCATTTGGGACTCCGATGTTGTCTCCCTCTCTGCGTTGAGACTGTGGTGTCCTTGTCTCTGGGCTCTCTTTGTGCTCTTAAACCACACCATTGCCGGGACCTGCCTTAGACCCATTTACCATGTATAAACTATCCCTCAGACACTCTGCAGACAGCTTGTTCAGCTACTGCCACTGTAGTCTGATGCACAGCAAGAGAGCTCAACTTTCATTCTTTAGAGAAAGCCTCGTCTTCTCTCTCTTCTGACCCCCCCCCCCCCCCCCCCCCCAAAAAGTCAATACAAAGGCTTTTGTTTTGAGATCTGAATGTTCAGATGAGAAGCTTGACGTAGACATGATTATCATCCTATTAATATATTAATAACATCTGACTTTAATAACGGGACACAATAACATTTTCTGTACCATCGTGTTCTGTACCAGATTAGGTTATTTGTGTTTTTATAATTTGGTATTCATTATGTTACAACAGTTGTGTCCTCTGTTAAGAGTAGTTCGAGTAGTTAGAGTAGTGGTCACGTGTGGCTCAGTTGGAAGAGCATGGCGTGTGCAACGCCAGGGTTTGTGGGTTCGAGTCCCACGGGACGCCAGTACAAAAAAAAATGCATGAAATGAAATGTATCAGGTCCTAATGGCCTGGTACTCAGGGCTCTATTGTCCCTCCATCAGGTCCTAATGGCCTGGTACTCAGGGCTCTATTGTCCCTCCATCAGGTCCTAATGGCCTGGTACTCAGGGCTCTATTGTCCCTCCATCAGGTCCTAATGGCCTGGTACTCAGGGCTCTATTGTCCCTCCATCAGGTCCTAATGGCCTGGTACTCAGGGCTCTATTGTCCCTCCATCAGGTCCTAATGGCCTGGTACTCAGGGCTCTATTGTCCCTCCATCAGGTCCTAATGGCCTGGTACTCAGGGCTCTATTGGTCCTCCATCAGGTCCTAATGGCCTGGTACTCAGGGCTCTATTGTCCCTACATCAAGTCCTAATGGCCTGGTACTCAGGGCTCTATTGTCCCTCCATCAGGTCCTAATGGCCTGGTACTCAGGGCTATATTGTCCCTCCATCAGGTCCTAATGGCCTGGTACTCAGGGCTCTATTGTCCCTCCATCAGGTCCTAATGGCCTGGTACTCAGGGCTCTATTGTCCCTACATCAGGCCCTAATGGCCTGGTACTCAGGGCTCTATTGGTCCTCCATCAGGTCCTAATGGCCTGGTACTCAGGGCTATATTGTCCCTCCATCAGGTCCTTATGGCCTGGTACTCAGGGCTCTATTGTCCCTACATCAGGTCCTAATGGCCTGGTACTCAGGGCTCTATTGGTCCTCCATCAGGTCCTAATGGCCTGGTACTCAGGGCTCTATTGGTCCTCCATCAGGTCCTAATGGCCTGGTACTCAGGGCTATATTGTCCCTCCATCAGGTCCTTATGGCCTGGTACTCAGGGCTCTATTGTCCCTCCATCAGGTCCTTATGGCCTGGTACTCAGGGCTCTATTGGTCCTCCATCAGGTCCTTATGGCCTGGTACTCAGGGCTCTATTGTCCCTCCATCAGGTCCTTATGGCCTGGTACTCAGGGCTCTATTGTCCCTCCATCAGGTCCTTATGGCCTGGTACTCAGAGCTCTATTGTCCCTCAATTGTTTTATTTTTTGGGGGGTGGGGTCATTGTGTTACTGATTTGGTAACAGAATGACACATTTTAATCACTTAAACCAAATAGATATCAGTAAACTTCTGAAATGTCATTATCCTCCTCATGAGGGAGAGACATTTTGAAAATATCTTACAGATATGTGGGTTTTTGGCAACGGAATGACAAGACGCAAGGCAATATTTCTTAAACTTACAGAAGGCAAATTATTGCTGCCAAACTAAATGTAAATGTTGACGTTAGTTGGCGAATGTCTTCAACATTATTCTGTTGTGCTGTATTTCTAGTCCCTTTCAGACTGTTTCTGACAGATGTTTTCAGACTGTTTCTGACAGATGTTTTCAGACTGTTTCTGATAGATGCCTTCAGACTGTTTCTGATAGATGCCTTCAGACTGTTTCTGACAGATGTTTTCAGGCTGTTTCTGAGATGTTTTCAGGCTGTTTCTGACAGATGTTTTCTAAGACCTGCTTTTCCATCTGTTTGACCAGAAATCAAATCTTTTGCTTATTCCTCATTTTTAGGATGGAAAATGGTTGAATAATGTATACATGCCTTAATATTTTTTTTATATATATATATATATATAAATTATTTATATATATATATATATATATATATATATATATATATATATACTCTTAGCCAATCGCTTGGATTTAACACCAAATTTGCTCCTGTGAACTTTACATTTCTGACTTGGAATACGTGGACAACTACAAATACCTAGGTGTCTGGTTAGACTGTAAACTCTCCTTCCAGACTCACATTAAGCATCTCCAATCCAAAATTAAATCTAGAATCGTCTTCCTATTTCGCAACAAAGCATCCTTTACTCATGCTGCCAAACATACCCTCGTAAAACTGACTATCCTGCCGATCCTCAACTTCGGCGATGTCATCTATAAAATAGCCTCCAACACTCTACTCAACAAATTGGATGCAGTCTATCACAGTGCCTTCCGTTTTGTCACCAAAGCCCCATACGCTACCCACCACTGTGACATGTACGCTCTCGTTGGCTGGCCCTCGCTTCATACTCGTCGCCAAACCCACTGGCTTTGCCATCACTAACATTGAGTGCTGCTGCCAACATACTGACTCATCTCTTGCAACTTTAATAATGGAAAATTGATGTAGTAAATGTATCACTAGCCACTTTAAACAATGCCACTTTATATAATGTTTTCATACCCTGCATTACTCATCTCATATGTATATACTGTACTCTATACCGTCTACTGCATCTTGCCTATGCCGTTTGGCCATCACTCATTCATATATTTATATGTACACATTCTTATTCATTCCTTTACACTTGTGTGTATAAGGTAGTTGTTGTGAAATTGTTAGGATAGATTACTTGTTAGATATTACTGCATGGTCGGAACTAGAAGCACAAGCATTTCGCTACACTCGCATTAACATCTGCTAATCATGTGTATGTGACAAATAAAATTTGATTTGGCTCCAGCTCATCTATAAGTCTTTTCTAGGAAAAGCCCCGCCTTATCTCAGCTCACTGGTCACCATAGCAGCACCCACCCGTAGTACGCGCTCCAGCAGGTATATCTCACTGGTCACCCCCAAAGCCAATTCCTCCTTTGGCCGCCTTTCCTTCCAGTTCTCTGCTGCCAATGACTGGAACAAACTACAAAACTCTTTGAAGCTGAAGACTCATATCTCCCTCACTAGCTTTAAGCACCAGCTGTCAGAGCAGCTCACAGATCACTGCACCTGTACATAGCTCATCTGTAAACAGCCCATCCAACTACCTCATCCCCATACTATATTTATTTATTTATTTATTTATCTTGCTCCTTTGCACCCCAGTACCTCTACTTGCACATTAATCTTCTGCACATCTACCATTCCAGTGTTTAATTGCTAAATTGTAATTATTTCGCCACTATGGCCTATTTATTTCTTACCTCATTTGCACACACTGTATATAGACTTTTTCTCTATTGTGTTATTGACTGTATGTTTGTTTTACTCCATGTGTAACTCTGTGTTGTTGTTTGTGTCGCACTGCTTTGCTTTATCTTGGCCAGGTCGCAGTTGTAAATGAGAACTTGTTCTCAACTAGCCTACCTGGTTAAATAAAGGTGAAATAAAAAAACTGCTCATGCAAAAAAGGCTTTATAAAATAAATAGGATGAATTAAGTAGTTCAGATTGAACCATATCAGACCTGGTGTTTGTGTTGGCTAAGGTACTACAGTACTGTAGATGGGGGGTTATTGTTGTTGTTATTGTTGTTGATGGTGGTTATTGTTGATGGTAAATGTTGTTATTGTTGGTGGTTATTGTTGTTGGTGGTTGTGGTTGTTGTTGTTGATGGTGAATGTTGTTGTTGTTGATGGTAAATGTTGTTGTTGATGGTGAATGTTGTTGTTGTTGATGGTTATTGATGTTGATGGTTATGCCTCTAAGTTATTTGGTTTCATGTTCAGATGGGGAAGAACCTAGGTTTGGGCTGTATACCGTATACTAGGGTATTTGGTTTCATGTTGAGATGGGGAAGAACCTAGGTTTGGGCTGTATACCGTATACTAGGGTATTTGGTTTCATGTTCAGATGGGGAAGAACCTAGGTTTGGGCTGTATACCGTATACTAGGGTATTTGGTTTCATGTTCAGATGGGGAAGAACCTAGGTTTGGGCAGTATACCGGGAAATAAAGAACATTGTGTAATTCATTTCACCTGTCATATAATTTGACATTATGAAGCTTACTGGTAGTCCCCAGTCACGTGGTGTTTGTTTACAAGCACACAACGATGAGAGACCAGAGCCTTGTGAGTCACTGTTGTGCAGCAGGCGCCAGGTGATCTAGTTACAGCAGGGAATTCACAACTAAATGTTTGCCACTAGATGTCTTATAACTGTTACGTTAACTGTATAAAAATGTGCTAAATGCTCTGCGGTTTTGCATTTGGTTTGCTATTTTAGTAGCTAGTTAGCTATCTAGCTAAGTGGTTAGCTTCTTCCAAAATCAAGCATTCGCTTGGTAACAGCAGAGAATCCTGTCCTGAATCAAGAGCCTTGCTGTCTAATATTCATGTTGTGCGTGCAGCAAACTGGGAGTAGCATTTTGGACTTACCTGTATAATTTAGGTTAAAAACTGTACAAAATGTTCAATGCGCTCGTTAGCATTTAGTTAGCGTTCTCTATGAGGATACCGTAGGACTTGTTAGCATTTTGTTATCATTCTGGTAAGTGATGTTTATGGGGCTTTAAATATTAGTACTTTTTTAAATAAATAGTCCATTCGGAAAGTATTCATACCCCTTCACTTTTTCTAAAATTGATTAAATTGTTTTGTTTCCTCATTGACCTAAACATTACCCCATAATGACAAAGCAAAAACAGGTTTTTATACATTTACAGAAGTATTCAGACCCTTTACTCAGTACTTTGTTGAAACACCTTTGTCAGCGATTACAGCCTTGAGTCTTCATGGGTATGACGCTACGGGCTTGGCACACCTGTATTTGGGGAGTTATTCCCATTCTTCTCTGCAGATCCTCTCAAACTCTGTCAGGTTGGATGGGGAGCATCGTTGCACAACTATTTTCAGGTCTCTCCTGTGTTG
Source organism: Salmo trutta (assembly GCF_901001165.1). Lineage (NCBI taxonomy): Eukaryota > Metazoa > Chordata > Actinopteri > Salmoniformes > Salmonidae > Salmo > Salmo trutta. Next base: position 44,247,280 of record NC_042966.1, on the reverse strand, counting down.
TCTTGGTCGTTATCCTGTTGGAAGTTCAACCTTCACCCCAGTCTGAGGTCCTGAGGGCTCTGGAGCAGGTTTTCATCAATGATCTCTCAGCACTTTGCTCCGTTCATCTTTCCCTCGATCCTGACTAGTCACCCAGTCCCTGCCACTGAAAAACATCCCCACAGCATGATGCTGCCACCACCATGCTTCACTGTAGGGATGGTGCCAGGTTCCCTCCAGACGTAACGCTTGGCATTCAGGCCAAAGAGTTCAATCTTGGTTTCATCAGACCAGAGAAACTTGTTTCTCATGGTCTGAGAGTCCTTTAGGTGCCTTTTGGCAAACTTCAAGCTTTTACTAAGGAGTGGCTTCTGTCTGACAACTCTACCATAAAGACCTAATTGGTGGAGTGCTGCAGAGATGGTTGTCCTTCTGGAAGGTTCTCCCATCTCAACAGAGGAGCTCTGTCAGTGACCATAGGGTTCTTGATCACCTCCCTGACTAAGGCCCTTCTCCCCCGAATGCTCAGTTTGGCCAGGCTGTGTTTCAGCATCTCTGTTAGAATATAAAGCCTTGTTTCAGGATAGTATCCTACCCTCATCACCAGGTTAAACAGCTAGAGAATAGCCTCTCTCTGCTGTGTTTCGGCATCTAGCAGGTAGCCTAGTGGTTAGGAGAGTATCCTGCTAGGTTAAACAGCTAGAGAATAGCCTCTCTCTGCTGTGTTTAGATAATTGATGAAGTAGATCGCGGTCATTTTGCCCGTTAGATAATTTTTAATTATAAAGCTTACCGGTACTAGTTTCCCAAAACAGCGGTTTGAGCAAACAGTCACGTCTGTTTGTTTAGATAGAAGCATAACGGGTTAAACGGGAGCTTCTTGAGCTCAGTCATTCCTGCAGCGCAACTTTTAGTGAGGTGGCCAAGTATGAAATTCACTAATGTTAGCCAGCTATATATGTCTTAACTATTAAGTCAACTATCTAAGATGTGGCAAATTTAAATTTTCTTTAGCTGGGTTTTTGCAAATGTTAGCGAAGTGGCTTTACAAGATCAAGCTTCTTGGTAACAGCAGCAGCAGCACACAATCCTCTCTCAGATCCCTGCTGCCTAATATTTGTTTTGTGCGTGCTGCAAACTGTTTTTCTTTTTTAGTTACTTGCATAACTTTATGAGCTAGGTTGTCTGTCCTAGTAATACATGTTTCTCATGCGCTCCTTAGCATTTACCTAGCATTTACTATGAGAATTCCTTAGTACTTGTTAGCATTTTGTTAGCATTCTGTTAAGGGAACGTAATAAAAAATAAAAAAATGTCCCTGGATGACACAGGCACGGTATGGAAATGTAGATAACACCCAACCCATAGTATAACCGGTATTTCTGATAGCTTCCTTAGCAGAGGTGTGTAATTATAAAAAGGTACACCTATACAAGTGTGAAATTGGACAAATATCAGCACCTACCTCTGAATTACCTTAATGTCCTTGTCTTTTCTCCTCCAGGCGTTAAAAGATGCTGCAGTGAGTTCGGAGCTGAATCTTAACTGAAGCCTCAGCATGTCTATACTGCTGATGGTGGGTGTGGTGATGTGGGGGGCCCAAGGGGGGGTCGGGGTCCAGGGGGCCATGTGTCCCGGAGGGGTCCTTGGTAACTGCCCTACCCAGCAGAGCAACACCTCCAGCGGGGGTGAGACCTCCAGGGACTACTGTTACACCGCCCGTATCCGCTCCACCGTGCTTCAGGGCCTGCCGTTTGGAGGAGTGCCCACCGTCCTCGCACTCGACTTCATGTGCTTCCTGGTGAGTCAAACACAAGAGTTCAAAGGTCAAACAGAGATGAGGATACAGTATAATACAACTGTATTTTTCACCTGATACATCAGAAAGGTTTCTTCTGCCTCACACACACACACACACACACACACACACACACACACACACACACACACACACACACACACACACACACACACAGACACACACACAAACTGAGAGTCAGGGTTGTACAGCTGTCGTCATGACGTGTCTAGATACGTTTTCCTGCATATAGACGGAGCTGTAATTTAAATGCTTAGATCTGTTCTGACATAAAACAGCCCCTCGAGGAATTTCACTTCCCTAAAGTAACTTGCTTGGGGAAGGCAGGCAGCCCGCTTGGGGAAGGCAGGCAGCCCGCTTGGGGAAGGCAGGCAGCCCGCTTGGGGAAGGCAGGCAGCCTGCTTGCCTAATGTATGGTGAGGCTACTACCCCCCCTCTCTGTGTACATTGGGACCTCTCCCCCCCTATTGAAGACGAAGGATGACCTTTTGACAATTGGTCAGTTCTGTGTTTGTTTTAACGTGTGTGTGTGGCCTTCCTAGTTATCCTGTTTTAACGTGTGTGTGTGTGTGTGCGTGTGTGTGTGTGTGTGTGTGTGTGTGTGTGTGTGTGTTACCTTCCTAGTTATCCTGTTTTAACGTGTGTGTGTGTGTGTGTGTGTGTGTGTGTGTGTTACCTTCCTAGGTACTCCTGTTTGTGTTCTCCATCTTGAGGAAGGTAGCATGGGACTATGGCCGCTTGGCGCTGGTCACTGATGCAGACAGGTAAATCACTACACTGTCATCTATACTATGTGATGCCTGCAGGAATTGAACCCAAGACCTTGGCTTTGAGGAGTTGCCAGGTAACGCCACACTCTTACCGGCCGGGTCACAACGGGCCGAGTCACACCGGGAAAAGAACAGACATGTTTAGTATGTGATCCCTGTTGGAATTGAACCCACACCTTTGACGCCATACAGTACTGTTAGCGCCACCTAGGCTGAGGAGAGGAGGAGGGAGAGGGGGAGAGGAGGAGGAGGGAGAGGGGAGGAGGAGGAGGGAGAGGGGGAGAGGAGGAGGAGGGAGAGGGGGAGAGGAGGAGGAGGGAGAGGGGGAGAGGAGGAGGAGGAGGAGGGGGGAGAGGAGGAGGAGGAGGAGGGGGAGAGGAGGAGGAGGAGGAGGGGGGAGAGGAGGAGGAGGAGGAGAGGAGGAGGAGGAGGAGGAGGAGGAGGGTGGAGAGGTGGAGAGGAGAGAACCAAGGAAAGGTCTTCTCTTGTAACAGAAGAAGATCAACACTGACAGAAGGATTGACATACTAACACAGTTCAGTAGAGCCTCTGGGACTGTAGACTACCACAGTAATACCACAGTAATACCACAGTAATACCACAGTAATACATAGCGGTGACTGAACAGTAATACCACAGTAAATCAGGTAGAACGCAGTCAGTAAGTTTATTGGTTTGTTTCTGCAGCTGTTCTCGCCACTCCCAGATCAGAGTGTCTGTGAGTGTCTGTGAGTGTCTGTGAGTGTCTGTGAGTGTCTGTGAGTGTCTGTGAGTGTCTGTGAGTGTCTGTGGGTGTCTGTGAGTGTCTGTGAGTGTCTGTGAGTGTCTGTGAGTGTCTGTGAGTGTGTGCTCGCAGGCCAGGCTCTGTTAGCTTTTCAGCTTTGTGTGTTACCAGAGGATGATGGTCCAGACAGACTACTTCTTTTAAAATGTATATTTTTTCTGATTTTATTGACCAGATGGTGAGAGAGGATGGAGAGTGGTTCTGTCCGTGGGCTTTAGCCTGGATTCAGACTCATCCCCACATTATATTAATGTGCCAAAGGTTGTGTGGGCGTTACCACTAGACCAAATCAAATCAAATCAAATTTATTTATATAGCCCTTCGTACATCAGCTGAAATCTCAAAGTGCTGTACAGAAACCCAGCCTAAAACCCCAAACAGCAAGCAATGCATGTGAAAGAAGCACGGTGGCTGGGAAAAACTCCCTAGGAAAAACTCCTGAGAAAGGCCAAAAACCTAGGAAGAAACCTAGAGAGGAACCAGGCTATGAGGGGTGGCCAGTCCTCTTCTGGCTGTGCCGGGTGGATATATGAGGGGTGACCAGCCAGGCCACCAGATCAACTACTTCCTGTGTTTCCCCTGGGATTGTTTTTTATTTAGCAGCAGTGGCAGAGATACTGTAGCTGGTGTAACCGATGTGAAATGGCTAGCTAGTTAGCGGTGGTGGGCGCTAATAGCGTTTCAATCGAGTGACATCACTCGCTCTGCGTCCTTGAAGTAGTTGTTTCCTCTTTGCTCTGCAAAGGGCCTGCGGATTTTGGGCCGCGGATGGGTAACGATGCTTCCTGGGGTGTCAGTGGTTGATGTGTCCAGAGGGTCCCTGGTTCGAGCCCAGGTTGGGGCGAGGAAGAGGGACGGAAGCTAAGCTGTTACACTGGGATCTTCCTGTGGGATTAAAAGGATAGAAGTCACATTGATGTGTAATAATGGGGATGAGAGGAGGCATTCACTCCACCAGGGGATGAGAGGAGGCATTCACTCCACCAGTGGATGAGAGGAGGCATTCACTCCACCAGGGGATGAGAGGAGGCATTCACTCCACCAGGGGATGAGAGGAGGCATTCACTCCACCAGGGGATGAGAGGAGGCATTCACTCCACCAGGGGATGAGAGGAGGCATTCACTCCATCAGGGGATGAGAGGAGGCATTCACTCCACCAGGGGATGAGAGGAGGCATTCACTCCACCAGGGGATGAGAGGAGGCATTCACTCCACCAGGGGATGAGAGGAGGCATTCACTCCACCAGGGGATGAGAGGAGGCATTCACTCCACCAGGGGATGAGAGGAGGTATTCACTCCACCAGGGGATGAGAGGAGGCATTCACTCCACCAGGGGATGAGAGGAGGCATTCACTCCATCAGGGGATGAGAGGAGGCATTCACTCCACCAGGGGATGAGAGGAGGCATTCACTCCACCAGGGGATGAGAGGAGGCATTCACTCCACCAGGGGATGAGAGGAGGCATTCACTCCACCAGGGGATGAGAGGAGGCATTCACTCCACCAGGGGATGAGAGGAGGCATTCACTCCACCAGGGGATGAGAGGAGGCATTCACTCCACCAGGGGATGAGAGGAGGCATTCACTCCACCAGGGGATGAGAGGAGGCATTCACTCCACCAGGGGATGAGAGGAGGCATTCACTCCACCAGGGGATGAGAGGAGGCATTCACTCCACCAGGGGATGAGAGGAGGCATTCACTCCACCAGGGAATGAGAGGAGGCATTCACTCCACCAGGGGATGAGAGGAAACATGAGACATGACTTCAATTCATGTCAGGAGTGAGTTGACAATGGTCGTGGCGTGGTCATCATAAATCAAATCAAACTTTATTTGTCACGTGCCCCGAATACAACAAGTGTAGACTTTACAGTGAAATGCTTACTTTACAAAGCCCTTTAACCAACAGTGCAGTTCAAGAAGAGTTAAGAAAATATTTACTAAATATACTAAAGTGAAAAATTATAAAAAGTAACACAATAAAATAACAATAACAAGGCTATATACAGGGGGGTACCGGTACAGAGTCAATGTGGAGGCTATATACAGGGGGTACCGGTACAGAGTCAATGTGGAGGCTATATACAGGGGGTACAGGTACAGAGTCAATGTGGAGGCTATATACAGGGGGTACCGGTACAGAGTCAATGTGGAGGCTATATACAGGGGGTACCGGTAGAGAGTCAATGTGGAGGCTATATACAGGGGGTACCGGTACAGAGTCAATGTGGAGGCTATATACAGGGGGTACCGGTACAGAGTCAATGTGGAGGCTATATACAGGGGGTACCGGTACAGAGTCAATGTGGAGGCTATATACAGGGAGTACCGGTACAGAGTCAATGTAGAGGCTATATACAGGGGGTACCGGTACAGAGTCAATGTGGAGGCTATATACAGGGTATTACGGTACAGAGTCAATGTGGAGGCTATATACAGGGGGTACCGGTACAGAGTCAATGTGGAGGCTATATACAGGGGGTACCGGTACAGAGTCAATGTGGAGGCTATATACAGGGGGTACCGGTACAGAGTCAATGTGGAGGCTATATACAGGAGGTACCGGTACAGAGTCAATGTGGAGGCTATATACAGGGGGTACCGGTACAGAGTCAATGTGGAGGCTATATACAGGGGGTACCGGTACAGAGTCAATGTGGAGGCTATATACAGGGGGGTACCGATACAGAGTCAATGTGGAGGCTATATACAGGGGGTACTGGTACAGAGTCAATGTGGAGGCTATATACAGGGGGTACCGGTACAGAGTCAATGTGGAGGCTATATACAGGGGGTACCGGTACAGAGTCAATGTGGAGGCTATATACAGGGGTACCGGTACAGAGTCAATGTGGAGTCTATATACAGGGGGTACCGGTACAGAGTCAATGTGGAGGCTATATACAGGGGGTACCGGTACAGAGTCAATGTGGAGGCTATATACAGGGGATACCGGTACAGAGTCAATGTGGAGGCTATATACAGGGGGTACCGGTACAGAGTCAATGTGGAGGCTATATACAGGGGGTACCGGTACAGAGTCAATGTGGAGGCTATATACAGGGTATTACGGTACAGAGTCAATGTGGAGGCTATATACAGGGGGTACCGGTACAGAGTCAATGTGGAGGCTATATACAGGGGGTACCGGTACAGAGTCAATGTGGAGGCTATATACAGGGGGTACCGGTACAGAGTCATGTGGAGGCTATATACAGGGGGTACCGGTACAGAGTCAATGTGGAGGCTATATACAGGGGGTGTTACGGTACAGAGTCAATGTGGAGGCTATATACAGGGGTACCGGTACAGAGTCAATGTGGAGGCTATATACAGGGGGTACTGGTACAGAGTCAATGTGGAGGCTATATACAGGGGGTACTGGTACAGAGTCAATGTGGAGGCTATATACAGGGGGTACCGGTACAGAGTCAATGTAGAGGCTATATACAGGGGGTACCGGTACAGAGTCAATGTGGAGGCTATATACAGGGGGTACCGGTACAGAGTCAATGTGGAGGCTATATACAGGGGGTACCGGTACAGAGTCAATGTGGAGACTATATACAGGGGGTACCGGTACAGAGTCAATGTGGAGGCTATATACAGGGGGTACCGGTACAGAGTCAATGTGGAGGCTATATACAGGGGGTACCGGTACAGAGTCAATGTGGAGGCTATATACAGGGGGTACCGGTACAGAGTCAATGTGGAGACTATATACAGGGGGTACCGGTACAGAGTCAATGTGGAGGCTATATACAGGGGGTACCGGTACAGAGTCAATGTGGAGGCTATATACAGGGGTACCGGTACAGAGTCAATGTGGAGGCTATATACAGGGGGTACCGGTACAGAGTCAATGTGGAGGCTATATACAGGGGGTACCGGTACAGAGTCAATGTGGAGGCTATATACAGGGGGTACCGGTACAGAGTCAATGTGGAGGCTATATACAGGGGGTACCAATACAAAGTCAATGTGGAGGCTATATACAGGGGGTACCGGTACAGAGTCAATGTGGAGGCTATATACAGGGGGTACCGGTACAGAGTCAATGTGGAGGCTATATACAGGGGGTACCGGTACAGAGTCAATGTGGAGGCTATATACAGGGGGTACCGGTACAGAGTCAATGTGGAGGCTATATACAGGGGGTACCAGTACAGAGTCAATGTGGAGGCTATATACAGGTGTATATGTCCTCCAGGACATATACACCACTCGGTATCACAGGAAAGCCAAGAAGAGCATCAAGGACCTCAGCCACCCGAGCCACGGCTTGTTCACCCCGCTACCATCTAGGAGTAAACAGTACAGGTGCATCAAAGCTGTGATCGAGAGACTGATAAACACCTTCTATTTCCAGGCCATCAGACTGTTAAACATTCACCACTAGCCGGCCTCCACCCAGTACCCTGCCCTGAACCTTAGTTACTGTTACTAGCCTCCACCCAGTACCCTGATCTTTAGTTACTGTTACTAGCCTCCACCCAGTACCCTGCCCTGAACCTTAGTTACTGTTACTAGCCTCCACCCAGTACCCTGCCCTGAACCTTAGTTACTGTTACTAGCCTCCACCCAGTACCCTGCCCTGAACCTTAGTCACTGTTACTAGCCAGCCTCCACCCAGTACCCTGCCCTGAACTATAGTTACTGTTACTAGCCTCCACCCAGTACCCTGAACCTTAGTTACTGTTACTAGCCAGCCTCCACCCAGTACCCTGCCCTGAACCTTAGTTACTGTTACTAGCCAGCCTCCACCCAGTACCCTGCCCTGAACCTTAGTTACTGTTACTACCCGCCTCCACCCAGTACCCTGCCCTGAACCTTAGTTACTGTTACTAGCCTGCCTCCACCCAGTACCCTGCCCTGAACTTAGTCACTGTCACTAGCCGGCCTCCACCCAGCACCCTGCCCTGAACCTTAGTTACTGTTACTAGCCGGCCTCCACCCAGTACCCTGCCCTGAACCTTAGTTACTGCTACTAGCCAGCCTCCACCCAGTACCCTGCCCTGAACCTTAGTTACTGTTACTAGCCTGCCTCCACCCAGTACCCTGCCCTGAACCTTAGTTACTGTTACTAGCCAGCCTCCACCCAGTACCCTGTCCTGAACCTTAGTTACTGTTACTAGCCGGCCTCCACCCAGTACCCTGCCCTGAACCTTAGTTACTGTTACTAGCCGGCCTCCACCCAGTACCCTGCCCTGAACCTTAGTTACTGTTACTAGCCAGCCTCCACCCAGTACCCTGCCCTGAACCTTAGCTACTGTTACTAGCCAGCCTCCACCCAGTACCCTGCCCTGAACCTTAGTTACTGTTACTACCCGCCTCCACCCAGTACCCTGTCCTGAACCTTAGTTACTGTTACTAGCCGGCCTCCACCCAGTACCCTGCCCTGAACCTTAGTTACTGTTACTAGCCTCCACCCAGTACCCTGCCCTGAACTATAGTTACTGTTACTAGCCAGCCTCCACCCAGTACCCTGCCCTGAACCTTAGTAACTGTTACTAGCCTCCACCCAGTACCCTGCCCTGAACCTTAGTTACTGTTACTACCCGCCTCCACCCAGTACCCTGTCCTGAACCTTAGTTACTGTTACTAGCCGGCCTCCACCCAGTACCCTGCCCTGAACCTTAGTTACTGTTACTAGCCTCCACCCAGTACCCTGCCCTGAACTATAGTTACTGTTACTAGCCAGCCTCCACCCAGTACCCTGCCCTGAACCTTAGTAACTGTTACTAGCCTCCACCCAGTACCCTGCCCTGAACCTTAGTTACTGTTACTAGCCTCCACCCAGTACCTTGCCCTGAACCTTAATTACTGTTACTAGCCAGCCTCCACCCAGTACCCTGCCCTGAACCTTAGTTACTGTTACTAGCCTCCACCCAGTACCTTGCCCTGAACCTCAGTCACTGTTACAAGCCGGCTACCACCTGGTACTCTGCCCTGCACCTTATAGACTGCTTTGACCTATGTACATAGTCATGGAATCCCTGGCCACTTTAATAATGTTTACCTATTGCTTTACCCACTTTATATACTGTATTCTGGTAATGGCTCATCCTATTTAACTACTGCTTTACACACCTTTTCTATACATATACAGTTTTCGGAAAGTATTCAGACCCCTTTTTCCACATTTTGTTACGTTACAGCCTTGTTCTAAAATGGATTAAATTAAAATGTTATTAATCTAAACACACAATCACACAATTTTTTTTATTTATGCAAATGTATAAAAAAAAAAAAAAAAACTAACTTTATTTACATAAGTATTCAGACCCTTTGCTATGAGACTCAAACTTGAGCTCAGGTGCAACCTGTTTCCATTGATCATCCTTGAGATGTTTCTACAACTTGATGGGGACAAGATTTTCTGATGTTTGTTTTTTTTAATCCCGGGAAAAACTCCTGGCCCTCGGGAGGATGAAAATTCTGTCAAACTGCAGCAACCTTCATATGAATTAAATTTAGACTAGACTAATGGGGTTTCCTCGACACAGTGACGGCAACGGATGGACCATAGAACTCACAGGGCTGAGACTTGCTTCATGCAGGTTTACATTGTTTAGACCTGGGACTTGCTTCATGCAGGTTTACCTTGTGTAGACCTGGGACTTGCTTCATGCAGGTTTACATTGTGTCGGCCGAGGACTTGCTTTACATTGTGTCGGCCGAGGACTTGCTTTATGCAGGTTTACATTGTGAAGACCTGGGACTTGCTTTATGCAGGTTTACATTGTGAAGACCTGGGACTTGCTTTATGCAGGTTTACATTGTGTAAACCTGAGACTTGCTTTATGCAGGTTTACATTGTGTCGGCCTGGGACTTGCTTTATGCAGATTTACATTGTGTAGACCTGGGACTTGCTTTATGCAGATTTACATTGTGTCGGCCTGGGACTTGCTTTATGCAGATTTACATTGTGTCGGCCTGGGACTTGCTTTATGCAGATTTACATTGTGTAGACCTGGGACTTGCTTTATGCAGATTTACATTGTGTAGACCTGGGACTTGCTTCATGCAGGTTTACATTGTTTAGACCTGGGACTTGCTTCATGCAGGTTTACATTGTGTCGGCCTGGGACTTGCTTCATGCAGGTTTACATTGTTTAGACCTGGGACTTGCTTCATGCAGGTTTACATTGTGAGGCCTGGGACTTGCTTCATGCAGGTTTACATTGTTTAGACCTGGGACTTGCTTTATGCAGGTTTACATTGTGTAGACCTGGGACTTGCTTCATGCAGGTTTACATTGTGTAGACCTGGGACTTGCTTCATGCAGGTTTACATTGTGTAGACCTGGGACTTGCTTCATGCAGGTTTACATTGTGTAGACCTGGGACTTGCTTTATGCAGATTTACATTGTGTAGACCTGGGACTTGCTTCATGCAGGTTTACATTGTGTAGACCTGGGACTTGCTTTATGCAGATTTACATTGTGTAGACCTGGGACTTGCTTCATGCAGGTTTACATTGTGTAGACCTGGGACTTGCTTTATGCAGATTTACATTGTGTAGACCTGGGACTTGCTTCATGCAGGTTTACATTGTGTAGACCTGGGACTTGCTTCATGCAGGTTTACATTGTTTAGACCTGGGACTTGCTTCATGCAGGTTTACATTGTTTAGACCTGGGACTTGCTTCATGCAGGTTTACATTGTGTAGACCTGGGACTTGCTTCATGCAGGTTTACATTGTTTAGACCTGGGACTTGCTTCATGCAGGTTTACATTGTTTAGACCTGGGACTTGCTTTATGCAGGTTTACATTGTTTAGACCTGGGACTTGCTTTATGCAGGTTTACATTGTTTAGACCTGGGACTTGCTTTATGCAGGTTTACATTGTGTAGACCTGGGACTTGCTTTATACTGCTTTTTTTCTCCCAGAAGCTTGAATCTGATGTGGACAATGAAAGAGGTTCTTCAAAATCCACTACATTGTTGTTAGGAAACTGCACTCTGGTAGCTAGCTAGCAACTTGCTACTGAAGTTAGCACGGCAAATATAAATAAATTACACTAACCTTACACGTTCTAAAACCAAGACAACAATATATAACCTACCTCAGTCTTCTGTAGTTTAAAAAAACTAATTTGATTTCCTAAAAATTACTATTCACTATCTCAATCTATCCAACAAAATGTCACCAACTCACCAAGCTTCTAAATCACACGTCCGTAGTACTAGGTTCATTCTTTCATACTGTAAAAGCTTTGATTGGATGGGAGGACGTCCTCCAGAAGTGGTCATAATTACCATGTAAGTCTACGGGAAGGTGACGAGGAGCACGAGCCTCCTAGGTTTTGTATTGAAGTCAATGTACCCAGAGGAGGACGGAAGCTAGCTGTCCTCCGGCTACACCATGGTGCTACCCTACAGAGTGCTTTTGAGGCTACTGTAGACCTTCATTGCAAAACAGTGTGTTTTAATCAATTATTTGGTGACATGAATATATTTAGTATAGTTTTATCTAAAAAAAAGTAACTTTTTATTTCTCTGGAATTCATTGAGTAGGATGGTCCTCCCTTTCCTTCTCTGAGGAGCCTCCACTGGTAGATGTAGTAGCTAAGATAACTATGCTGTATTGGGTGACTAGGACAGAGCCAGGGTCATGGTCCATAGACAGGCACATTGTTTACCCCTGCTGCATGCCTGCAATACTTATAAGTAATCTCATATACAGATAGCGAATCCCCTTTGGCCTAACATCTAGGCCTACTGTATATCTGTGACGCTTTTTATTCAGTGTGAACCAAACCATAAGCAGCCATTTTATGGATTTGTGGTCTTTATGGTACTGTTTATTATATAGACAATACTGTATGAACCAAACATAAGCAGCCATTTTATGGATTTGTGGTCTTTATGGTACTGTTTATTATATAGACAATACTGTATGAACCAAACATAAGCAGCCATTTTATGGATTTGTGGTCTTTATGGTACTGTTTATTATATAGACAATACTCAAAACCTGTTTTGTTCACTACATTTATTTATACTCTTGTCAAGCTCTTTAGCTCAGTTTGGTAGAGCGTGGCGTTTAAAACACCAGGAATGGTGGGTTCAATTCCCAGGACCACCCCATACGTTAAAAGTGTGTGACTTGAGTGGCTTTGGTTAAAGGCACTTGATAATGGCATGTAATATTAATCTGTTTGTAAATGTTTGTAATAAAGCTATGTATAACCCCAGCAGCAGAGGCCCTCTGTATCTGTAGAGACAACTGAACTGTGATTGAACCTGATTAACTGCATCGGTCACTAGTTTCTCCTCCAGGACTCTACCAAGCTGACCTCCGCCATATTGTTTTTCTGTTTTTGTTTTCTCTCTGAAGACGGAGTCAGCGATACAGCCGTCTGGACGAACAGGAATAGTATGTAATGTTACCGCGTCACCCTGCTGCTTTTCCTCGTCACATTGCTGCTTCGTTACCCCTCTTATCTTCTAGGAGTAACTCTCTTCCTTCCTTTCCTACCTAGGCTGGTGTGGGTTGGCCTCCTCTCTCTGTGTCTCTCTCTCTCTCTCTGTCTCTCTCTGTCTCTCTGTGTGGGGGGGTTTTCTCTTTCCTTCTCTCCCTCCAGGCTTTCTTCTTCATGCCAGACTCCTGTTCTCTCCATCTATTTCTTTCTCATCATTCTTCCTGTTTTTAACTCTGCTGCTGAGTCTCTCTGTGTGTGTCTCTGTCTGTTTCAACCCCGTTGTTGGATCTTCTCTCTCTTCCCTAACTAATCAGCTCTATATGCTAATCTGTTTCGTTGTTAAACTCTCTGACAAGCAGCATGCCTTTCCTGTCCTCCTGTATGAGCGCACCCCATGAGGCGCCCAGCAGGCAGGATGCTTACAGGGTAGAGAGGTACGGTAACTAGTAACTACACAACTCACTTTGACTGGTTATCCCTACCTACAGCTCCTGTACTACCTACTAGCCACCTCTTCCTACCAATCAGCTGTTTGTCTGTGGTGGTTCTGTACTACCTACTAGCCACCTCTTCCTACCAATCAGCTGTCTTAATGCTAGGGGTCAGAAATAAAAAGGTACATCCCTTTGGGTCCCCAGGACCAGGATTGAGAAACACTGCTCTCAGTCTGTGTATTACTGACTACACATTGGTGTTATGTTGTCTCTGTGAATACCCTTCTCTGGGAATACCCTTCTCTGTGAATACCCTGAATACCCTTCTCTGTGAATCCCCTAAATACCCTTCTCTGGGAATACCCTTCTCTGGGAATACCCTTCTCTGTGAATACCCTGAATACCCTTCTCTGTGAATACCCTGAATACCCTTCTCTGTGAATACCCTGAATACCCTTCTCTGGGAATACCCTGAATACCTTTCTCTGTGAATACCCTTCTCTCTCTAGCTAGCATCTGTCATCTTAAAGGCCCATTTCAGTCAAAAATTAGATTTTTCTGTGTTTTGCATATATATCCACACTGAGGTTGGAATAATACTGTGAAATTGTGAACATTTTGACAATGCCTTTTTAGTGTAAGAGCTGTTTGAAAAGACAGCCTGAAATTTCTGCCTGTTTTGGTGGGATGAAGTTTGGGCCTTCCGTGGTGACATCACCATGCAGTAATGTTTTTTTTTAATAGACCAATAAGAAAGATGATTCCAAACCACTCTGCCCGAAAAACAGCAAATTTTCACTTTTCCCCCCTCGCCACTCCGATCACTCCCACGTCTGCAATTCTCCCTTTAACAGGCTTGGGGCTCTGACAGAGAGAGACAGTTTGTGTATCTCAAGAATCCTCAAACTGCATGAGATGGGGCTGTAGAGGTTTGTTCTGGATCGTTGTTCTCTCACTGATGGGGTGGGTGAGGAGCAGGGTTGGGGGGACTCGTTACGTAATTACTACCTAGATTACTTTTATGAGTAACAGAGTAAAATAACGGGTGACTTTTATTCAAATCGCCAAGCTCCCTCTGACAGTGAAACTGAGATTTTATTTTAACGCAAAGTAAAATGGTTGCGCAAAATCCAGATGTTCATACCGTTTCTGTATACGGTATTACCGGAAGTGAATACAAGGGGCGCTATTTAAATAAAAAAGGTAAAAAAAAGTATGCACAAAACAATTTGGGCATCAGGGATTTTCATCCAGGAGGGGATTGATAGTCTCTAGTGTGGGTACCAGTCTTTTAAAGCTAACATTCCACTCCTTGCCACTCTATGTTGTCGCCAAAGAGACTTGCCTTTCGTCAATCTCAACGTTCAATTATGCAGCTGGATTTATGGCGGAGTTGCTCATTGGTTGTTGGAAACAACATGAATATTTTCCATGACAACATGTGGAGCCTCAATTAGAATTATAACAAAGTCAAAAACAAAAACAACCACATACCAATGTGTTCTGAGGAGAGAAAAAGTGATATTTCCAATATTTGGATAATCGTTGTGATTGGACGATAGCCTTGAGTTATCGAATCAGGATCAAATCCTCCTTTGTTCTCCTCGAGTTCATTAACGATATAATTTTCATATTTGAAGATGGTATAATGTCCAGTCTCTGTCAAAGACAAGGAGTGGAATGTTATCTGTAGAGACTAGAATGTCTCTGCTGTAACCAGGAAGACAAGGAGTGGAATGTTATCTGTAGAGACTAGAATGTCTCTGCTGTAACCAGGAAGACAAGCAGGTGAATGTTATCTGTAGAGACTAGAACGTCTCTGCTGTAACCAGGAAGACAAGCAGGTGAATGTTATCTGTAGAGACTAGAACGTCTCTGCTGTAACCAGGAAGACAAGCAGGTGAATGTTATCTGTAGAGACTAGAACGTCTCTGCTGTAACCAGGAAGACAAGCAGGTGAATGTTATCTGTAGAGACTGGTACAACAGACTATAATGTCTCTGATATAACCAAGAAGCTTGATGTTGACATCTAGCCACTTAATTAGCACGTTGGCAAACCTAATGCAAAGATGGTGCCCTAAGCTAGATATAATTTATTTGACACTTCTTAGATTTGTTATAGTCATAATATGTTGTGTAGCACGCAAGGAATATATATTTATTTTACAGTGTTCAAAATCATACCATAGGTATTTTGAAATTCCTTGGTTTACGGTATAAACGATATATTGCCCAAGCCTACAAATGAATATAACTTGTAATATAACGTGTTACTTTTCACACAAAGTAATATTGTAAAGTGTACACTGCACCAGTCAAAAAGTTTAGACACACCTACCCATTCAAGGGTTTTGCTTTATATTTAACATTTTCTACATTGTAGAATAATAGTGAAGACATTAAAACTATGAAATAACACATATGGAATCAAAAAAAGTGTTATTAAACATATCAAAATATACTTTAAATTTGAGTTTCTTCAAAGTAGCCACCCTTTGCCT
Source organism: Salmo trutta (assembly GCF_901001165.1). NCBI lineage: Eukaryota > Metazoa > Chordata > Actinopteri > Salmoniformes > Salmonidae > Salmo > Salmo trutta. The sequence goes on along the minus strand of NC_042966.1, from coordinate 44,231,556 downwards.
TGATGACACCTTTGCACACTCTTAGCATCCTCTCAACCAGCTTCATGAGGTAGTCACCTGGAATGTATTTCAATTAACAGGTGTGCCTTGTTAAAAGTTAATTTGTGGAATTTCTTTCCTTAATGCGTTTGAGCCAATCAGTTGTGTTGTGACAAGGTAGGGGTGGTATACAGAAGATAGCCCTATTTGGTAAAATACCAAGTCCATATTATGCCAAGAAAAGCTCAAATAAGCAAAGAGAAACGACAGTCGCAAAAACCATCAAGCGCTAGGATGAAACTGGCTCTCATGAGGACCGCCACAGTGAAGGAAGACCCAGAGTTACCTCTGCTGCAGAGGATAAGGTCATTAGAGTTAACTGCACCTCAGATTGCAGCCCAAATAAATGCTTCACAGAGTTCAAGTAACAGACACATCTCAACATCAACTGTTCAGAGGAGACTGCGAGAATCAGGCCTTCATGGTCGAATTTCTGTAAAGAAACCACTACTTAAGGACACCAATAAGAAGAAGACTTGCTTGAGCCAAGAAAACCGAGCAATGGACATTAGACCGGTGGAAATCTGTCCTTTGATCTGATGAGTCCAAATTTGAGATTTTTAGTTCCAACCGCCGTGTCTTTGTGAGACGCAGAGTAGGTGAATGGATGATATCCACATGTGTGGTTCCCATCGTGAAGCATGGAGGAGGAGGTGTGATGTTGTGGGGGTGCTTTGCTAGTGACACTGTCAGTGATTTATTTAGAATTCAAGGCACACTTAACCAGCTTGGCTACCACAGCATTCTGCAGCGATACGCCATCCCATCTGGTTTGCGCTTAGTTGGACTATCATTTGTTTTCCAACAGGACAATGACCCAACACACCTCCAGGCTGTGTAAGGGCTATTTGGCCAAGAAGGAGAGTGATGGAGTGCTGTATCAGATGACCTGGCCTCCACAATCACCCGACCTCAACCCAATTGAGATTTGTTTGGGATGAGTTGGACCGCAGAGTGAAGGAAAAGCAGCCAACAAGTGCTCAGCATATGTGGGAACTCCTTCAAGACTGTTGAAAAAGCATTCCTCGTGAAGCTGGTTGAGAGAATGCCAAGAGTTTGCAAAGCTGTCATTGAGGCAAAGGGTGACTACTTTGAAGAATCTCAAATATAAAATATATTTTGATTTGTTTAACAATTTTTGGGGGGGGTTACTATATGATTCCATATGTGTTATTTCATAGTTTTGATGTCTTCATTATTATTCTACAATGTAGAAAATAGTACAAAAAATAAAGAAAAACCTTTGAATGAGTAGGTGTTCTAAAACTTTTGACTGCTACTGTATATGTTATGTATATTTTTCAAGTTACTAATCCCAACACTGATGAGGAGTAGACCTACTACCCACTAAAACCTCAACCCTGTCTCGGGTCAGTTACATTCAATTCTGTCAATTCAGGAAATAAACAGAAATTCCAGAATTGTAATATAAGTGGTACAACCGTGTGAACACAGCCCAGGACCAGCCTCTCCAGACCATTTCAGAGCCTAGTACATGTGTGGTCAGTGAACTAACTACTCTGTAAATAAATACACCATTGATACTGTACTATAATGGTGATATCAAAGCCTAACTATTTGAGATCAGATTTTTTTTTTTTGGGGGGGGGTGGAGTGTTATGCTAAAGCGATCTCCATCAGGTTTGTTTTTGGGGAACGCTAGGCTAATGCTAAGCTAATACTAATTGTATCCTTTTAACATTGTGTGTGTGCGCAGTGTGGCGTCTGCAATAACGTCAGAGCTTCCCGATCGCTACGAACGCCTGACCTCTGTCTCCAGCTCTGTGGACTTTGAGCAGAGAGACAACGTAAGTACTACTTCCTGGTTTTACCGGGGTCATGGGGTCATGTGGAGCGACTACGCTAGGGCAGCGGTTTCCAACCTTGTCGGTTCCGGAGAGGACCACCATCGAGGTGTCACAAACAATTTGCATTGTAAAAAGTAATGTGACATTTCTTGTACCATTAATACTGCCAACTGTTGCTATTTTTTTTAAAGGAAAGAAAAATACATAATTTGAAAATATATTTGTGGACCACCTGCAGTAGCCAACTGCAGACCGCAGACCCACTGCACTTGGACTAAATTACAACACAAAAACATGTTTGAGAAAGAGCTTGTAATAAATTACTTCATATTGTCAGTAGAGCTTGTACAATTACTGTGTAACCGACAGTTGGGGATGGAAACCGGCATGTAAATGAAATAACCGTCATACCCATTTAACGTGTGTATATATATTATATTTATATATTATATATATATATATATATATATATATATATATATATATATATATATATATATATATAGTCAAACGAACAGCTGACTGAATGACCACAATGCAGCAGCTGCACACACAGAAATATAATGAATAGAACAGGCTTGGAAACCTCTAACCCTGGCAATTTGACTGGTAAACTCATGGGTCCACTCCCAATGGCCGCCTGGTATTGTGATGCAATAATTTCCACGGTAATGTAGAATGTTCATTCAAATGATGTTAATTGATGTGGCACACGCAATGGAATGTTGAGTTTAATCAACCAATCACAGCACGTATTTTACTTAGTTCTTTGCTCCTATAGGTTCACTTGCCATGGCGGCCAGTCCACCCATTATGCCATCATTGACTTGAATGGGGGGGACGCCCGTTCTATTCGTTCTATTTCTATGGCAGCACATGCGGTCATGAGCGGAGGAGAAAATATGCGTTTACATTTTTTGTTTTACTATTTGGTATTTTATTAGGATCCTCATTAGCTGTTGCAGAAGCAGCAGCGGCGACTCCTGGGGGGGTCCACGTTATTCCAATATATATATATATTTGTTTTATAACCTTTATTCAACTAGGAAAGTCAGTTAAGGAGAAATTCTTATTTTCAATCACAGCCTAGGAACAGTGGGTTAACTGCCTTGTTCAGGGGGCAGAATGACAGATTTTTACCTTGTCAGCTCAGGGATTTGATCTTGCAACCTTTTTGGTTACTAGTCCAATGCTCTAACCACTAGGCTACCTGACGCCCCAGATCTAACCTAACCTTCTGCAGATCTAACCTAACCTTCTGCAGATCTAACCTGACCTTCTGCAGATCTACCTGACCTTCTGCAGATCTAACCTGACCTTCTGCAGATCTAACCTGACCTTCTGCAGATCTAACCTGACCTTCTGCAGATCTAACCTGACCGTCTGCAGATCTAACCTGACCGTCTGCAGATCTAACCTGACCGTCTGCAGATCTAACCTGACCGTCTGCAGATCTAACCTGACCGTCTGCAGATCTAACCTGACCGTCTGCAGATCTAACCTGACCGTCTGCAGATCTAACCTGACCGTCTGCAGATCTAACCTGACCGTCTGCAGATCTAACCTGACCGTCTGCAGATCTAACCTGACCGTCTGCAGATCTAACTTGACCGTCTGCAGATCTAACCTGACCTTCTGCAGATCTAACCTGACCTTCTGCAGATCTAACCTGACCTTCTGCAGATCTAACCTGACCTTCTGCAGATCTAACCTGACCTTCTGCAGATCTAACCTGACCTTCTGCAGATCTAACCTAACATGACCCGCGGCAGATCTAACCTAACCTATTGCAGATTTAATAAATCTAATCTATGACACATCTAACCTCATCTAATCTACAGCTGGTCTAACCTAATTGACGGCAGATCTAACCTAATCTCTTCTCTCTCTAGGGCTTCTGCTCCTGGTTAACAGCCATCTTCCGCATAAAGTGAGTCTCCCATAAAGTTGTGTGTGTGTGTGAGAACGACCGATAATCAGCTGAGCTAATATATCGGGCTGATATTGTCCATCAGCCTTTGATAGTCTCTTTACTTAGCAAAACTGATGCTCTGCCAGCCACCACTCACTGAGGAATGTCTAGCTGGGAAAATCAGCAGCAAGCTAGCTCATTCTCTAACCGAAAGATGCAGTATTGAGAAACAGATTAATTGACACAGTGATCAAAATTGATCTCCTGTTGCAAATATTAATTTAGTGTAATTCACTACTAATACGGCTTGTGTGGACGTGCCCGGACCTGCGTGCAATAAGCAAGCTAAACAGACAGCTATGTGTACCTGTTAGCAAAGATTACGATAACAAACCCTTTCATCTGTGGTGTTAGGTAGCTAGCTATATTAGCTAATATGCTAGCTATATTAGCTAATATGCTAGCTAGCTGCCTAGATAAACATACCAGTTAGGAGCTAATGGCAAATGTAGCTAGCTAACGTTAGCAGGTCATTATTTTGAACATGCACCATTTTGGTATCAACGAGCCATCTCACTTGCGGAATAACGTTAACTATTTACTGGTGATCTGACCAGCCACAATCAAATCCGTATAAATTGACAGTTGATAGTCAGATTAGATGATAGGAGAAATGGGAGAAAGCGTTTTAAAACGCAATAAGTTTAGCTAGCTAAGAATCTCCCTGCATGTTTATGGATCAAGAAGGCTGTAGATTGGTGTGAGTTTACACTTCTCAAACGACGGAAAGATTTGAGTCATTCAGACAGAACGTTGTTTTTTAAATGATTTCCTATCCTCACTCTCCATGTTAGGTATTATTATGTACATTTATGGATTGGTAGCATATGTCATTGCCATTTGAGCTAGTTATCATAGTATTAGCAGTAAACAGTAGCAAGTGAAAGGGAGCGGAGTTGCAGCCTCGCACGATCCAATCACAGCAGTAGGATACAAGTTACAACCCGGCCGTTTCTTGACAGATAGCTGAACTAGCCAATTGAGTTGTTTGGAATTTCGTCCTGACAGTTCAAAAAAAAAAAAAAATGTTCTTCCCATCACGGAAAATGACAAATACTATACTGAACAAAGATTTTACAGAGTTACCATTAATAAAAGGAAATCAGTCAATTTATTATTTATAAATTAAGGCCCGTAATCTATGGATTTCACATGACTGGGAATACAGATATACATCTGTTGGTCACAGATACCTTAAATAAAAAGGTAGAGGTGTGGATAAGAAAACCAGTCAGTATCTGGTGTGATCATTTGCCTCATGCAGCGAGACACATCTCCTTCACATAGAGTTGATCAGGATGTTGATTGTGGCCTGTGGAATGTTGTCCCACTCCTCTTCCATGGCTGTGTGAAGTTGCAGAATATTGGAACTAGAACACACTGTTGTACACGTCGATCCAGAGCATCCCAAACATGCTCAATGGGTGACATGTCTGGTCAGTATGCAGGCCATGGAAGAACTGGGACGTTTTCAGCTTCCAGGAATTGTGTCCAGATCCTTGTGACATGGGGCCGTGCATTATCATACTGAAACATGAGGTGATGGCGGTGGATGAATGGCACGACAATGGGCCTCAGGATCTTGTAACCATCTTTGTGCATTTAAAATTGCCATCGATAAAATCAATTGTGTTCATTATCCGATGCCTGCCCGTACCATAACCCACCGCCACCATGGTGCACTCTGTTTACAACATTGACATCAGCAAACCGCTCGCCCACACGACGCCATACACACGGTCTGCTGCTGTGAGGCCGGTTGGACGTGCTGACAAATTCTCTAAAACAACCATGGAGGGGGCTTATGCTAGAGAAATTAACATTTAATTCTCTGGCAACAGCTCTGGTGGACTTTCCTGCAGTCAGCATGCCAATTGCACGCTCCCTCTAAACTTGAGACATCTATGGTATTGTGTTGTTTGACAAAACTGCACATTTTAGAGTGGCCTTTTATTGTCCCCAACACAAGGTGCACTTGTGTAATGATCATGCTGTTTAATCAGCTTCTTGATATGCCACACCTGTCAGGTGGATGGATTATCTTGGCAAAGGAGAAATGCTCACTAACAGGGATGTAAACAAATTTGTGCATCAAATTTGAAATAAATAAGCTTTTTGTGCATATGGAACATTTCTGGGATCTTTAACTTCATCTCATGAAACATGGGACCAACATTTTACATGTTGCATTTATATTTTTGTTCAGTGTAGTTCCCCATCATGCCGTTACGTTGGACCTATTTGCATTGAATAGATGTTATTTTATATTCTCAAACTAACAGCAGTGAATATTTTAAAACCGCCATTGATTTGAAAGTTGCTACGTTAATGCATGCATTGCTGTCTCTGGGAAATGTTGTCATCAACATTTTACATGTTGAATATCGGCCTAAAATATCATCCATCGGCCTCCTTGACCCCCAAAAATCCTTATCGGCATCGGCCCTAAAAAAATCAATATCAGTCGTTCTCGTGTGGGGGGGGGGGGCAGCAAGAGTTAAAATGAGGTTGGAATTTAGTAATTCGTCTTTTGTGAGTTTAACTGTCAGTGACTGTTCAGAGCTCGGCACGGCTGGACCCTGGTTAGTATCTCTGACTGTGTTCAGAGCTCGGCACGGCTGGACCCTGGTTAGTATCTCTCACTGTGTTCAGAGCTCTGCACGGCTGGACCCTGGTTAGTATCTCTGACTGTGTTCAGGGCACGGCTGGACCCTGGTTAGTATCTCTGACTGTGTTCAGAGCTCTGCACGGCTGGACCCTGGTTAGTATCTCTGACTGTGTTCAGAGCTCTGCACGGCTGGACCCTGGTTAGTATCTCTGACTGTGTTCAGAGCTCTGCACGGCTGGACCCTGGTTAGTATCTCTGACTGTGTTCAGAGCTCTGCACGGCTGGACCCTGGTTAGTATCTCTGACTGTGTTCAGAGCTCTGCACGGCTGGACCCTGGTTAGTATCTCTGACTGTGTTCAGAGCTCTGCACGGCTGGACCCTGGTTAGTATCTCTGACTGTGTTCAGAGCTCTGCACGGCTGGACCCTGGTTAGTATCTCTCACTGTGTTCAGAGCTCTGCACGGCTGGACCCTGGTTAGTATCTCTGACTGTGTTCAGAGCTCTGCACGGCTGGACCCTGGTTAGTATCTCTGACTGTGTTCAGAGCTCTGCACGGCTGGACCCTGGTTAGTATCTCTGACTGTGTTCAGAGCTCTGCACGGCTGGACCCTGGTTAGTATCTCTGACTGTGTTCAGAGCTCTGCACGGCTGGACCCTGGTTAGTATCTCTGACTGTGTTCAGAGCTCTGCACGGCTGGACCCTGGTTAGTATCTCTGACTGTGTTCAGAGCTCTGCACGGCTGGACCCTGGTTAGTATCTCTGACTGTGTTCAGAGCTCTGCACGGCTGGACCCTGGTTAGTATCTCTGACTGTGTTCAGAGCTCTGCACGGCTGGACCCTGGTTAGTATCTCTGACTGTGTTCAGAGCTCTGCACGGCTGGACCCTGGTTAGTATCTCTGACTGTGTTCAGAGCTCTGCACGGCTGGACCCTGGTTAGTATCTCTGACTGTGTTCAGAGCTCTGCACGGCTGGACCCTGGTTAGTATCTCTCACTGTGTTCAGAGCTCTGCACGGCTGGACCCTGGTTAGTATCTCTGACTGTGTTCAGAGCTCTGCACGGCTGGACCCTGGTTAGTATCTCTGACTGTGTTCAGAGCTCTGCACGGCTGGACCCTGGTTAGTATCTCTCACTGTGTTCAGAGCTCTGCACGGCTGGACCCTGGTTAGTATCTCTCACTGTGTTCAGAGCTCTGCACGGCTGGACCCTGGTTAGTATCTCTCACTGTGTTCAGAGCTCTGCACGGCTGGACCCTGGTTAGTATCTCTGACTGTGTTCAGAGCTCTGCACGGCTGGACCCTGGTTAGTGTCTCTGACTGTGTTCAGAGCTCTGCACGGCTGGACCCTGGTTAGTGTCTCTGACTGTGTTCTTGTATTAAATACTCTGTCTCTGTGACTTTCATGGTTAAATAAAGATTCCAAAAAATTAAATAAAATACATTTTGTCTGTCTGTCTCTCTGTCTCTGTCTGTCTCTCTGTCTGTCTCTCTGTCTGTCTCTCTGTCTGTCTATCTCTGTCTGTCTCTCTGTCTCTCTTTGTCTGTCTCTCTGTCTGTCTCTCTGTCTGTCTATCTCTGTCTCTCTGTCTGTCTCTCTGTCTCTCTCTGTCTGTCTCTCTGTCTCTCTGTGTTTGTCTCTCTCCAGGGATGAGGAGATCAGGGAGAAGTGTGGGGAGGATGCAGTGCACTACCTCTCCTTCCAGAGGCACATCATTGGTCTGCTTGTGGTGGTGGGCGTGCTCTCAGTGGCCATCGTCCTGCCAGTCAACTTTTCAGGAAATCTATTGGGTGAGTGGGGTTTAGGGGATGGGACTTCAGGAAAGACTTGAGAGACAAACACTGGGATGGTGGCCATGGCGACATCATAAATGGCGCCCCCTCCATGTAGTGCACTTGTTTTGATCAGGGCCCTGTCGGTTTCCCTATGGGCCCTTGTCAAAGCGGTGCAGTGGCTAGAGAATAGGGTGTCATTTGGGATGCATCCCTTGTAGTCATCAGGAGTCCTTCACTTCAGAAGTTGTTTAGTTCAGATTGGTTGGGTTTTTAGGACTTTTGAGGTTGTTGTTATAGATTGAATTGTATTTATTTTAACTTCAGTGGTTCAAGGGGTTATATCATTAGGTATTTTCCATCTACCAGCATTTCGCTACACTCGCATTAACATCTGCTAACCATGTGTATGTGACCAATAAAATTTGATTTGATCTTGTTGTCACGTGAACCATCAAAGTGGAGGCAAACACAAGTGAGTCTTAGACTCCTGCCGTGTGGGCTCAGATATCTCCTGTTTTCTGTAGTGAGGCAGCTTGATGTACCAGGACACCCCCTGGACAGGACACTAGTCTATATCCTGTTTCTGTAGTGAGACAGCTTGATGTACAGGACACCCCCTGGACAGGACACTAGTCTATATCCTGTTTCTGTAGTGAGACAGCTTGATGTACCAGGACACCCCCTGGACAGGCTGCTGGTCTATCTTAGGGCCAATCCATCTCCTTTCATGCCAAGCAGAGAAGAATCGGGTTAGATTATAGACAAACCACCATTAATTACTATCAATGTTCTCCTGTGTAGAAAAAGCTGTGGTCATGCAGGGCAGATTGGACTGAAGACATTTTAAATCTATTCTGTGTATCACATGAATTGAATCAGCTCCTTGTGGATTCATTTCCTCACTTTCATATAAAAACCACCACAACCTCCTCTAAAGACAAAGATGCTGAAACCCACCCATAGAAATATAATGAACTAGAACGTACAGTACATTCCCATTCAATAACCCACCCATAGAAATATAATGAACTAGAACGTACAATACATTCCCATTCAATAACCCACCCATAGAAATATAATGAACTAGAACGCACAGTACATTCCCATTCAATAACCCACCCATAGAAATATAATGAACTAGAACGCACAGTACATTCCCATTCAATAACCCACCCATAGAAATATAATGAACTAGAATGTATGCTTCAACAGACACATGTAATGTCCTGTTATTCTGCTGTTACTACCCTGACCTAACCATTTTTGTCCCCAAACAGAAAATGATGCCTACAGTTTTGGGCGTACCACTTTAGCCAATCTGGATGCCAAGTGAGTGATTCTAAATTAGTGCTTTATTGAGGTTCCAATTCCAGAAGGAATGGTTGGTGTCTGACTAACTGTCTGTGTCTGCCTGTCTCTGTCTGCCTGTCTCTGTCTGCCTGTGTCTGCCTGTGTCTGCCTGTGTCTGCCTGTGTCTGTCTGTCTGTCTGTCTGTCTGTCTGTCTGTCTGTCTGTCTGTCTGTCTGTCTGTCTGTCTGTCTGTCTGTCTGTCTGTCTGTCTGTCTGTGTGTCTGCCTGTCTCCCCTCCTCACAGTAACATGCTGCTGTGGCTCCACACCACCTTTGCGTTCCTCTACCTGTTGCTGACCGTGTACAGCATGAGACGACACACCTCCAAGATGCACTACAGAGAGGACGATCTGGTGGGTGGTATGAACACACACACACACACCACCAATTTCCTAATATCCCTCCACTAACTGGAGGCTGTATACTATCTGGTGGGTGGTATGTAATATCCCTCCACTAACTGGAGGCTGTATACTATCTGGTGGGTGGTATGTAATATCCCTCCACTAACTGGAGGCTGTATACTATCTGGTGGGTGGTATGTAATATCCCTCCACTAACTGGAGGCTGTATACTATCTGGTGGGTGGTATGTAATATCCCTCCACTAACTGGAGGCTGTATACTATCTGGTGGGTGGTATGTAATATCCCTCCACTAACTGGAGGCTGTATACTATCTGGTGGGTGGTATGTAATATCCCTCCACTAACTGGAGGCTGTATACTATCTGGTGGGTGGTATGTAATATCCCTCCACTAACTGGAGGCTGTATACTATCTGGTGGGTGGTATGTAATATCCCTCCACTAACTGGAGGTTGTATACTATCTGGTGGGTGGTATGTAATATCCCTCCACTAACTGGAGGCTGTATACTATCTGGTGGGTGGTATGTAATATCCCTCCACTAACTGGAGGCTGTATACTATCTGGTGGGTGGTATGTAATATCCCTCCACTAACTGGAGGCTGTATACTATCTGGTGGGTGGTATGTAATATCCCTCCACTAACTGGAGGCTGTATACTATCTGGTGGGTGGTATGTAATATCCCTCCACTAACTGGAGGCTGTATACTATCTGGTGGGTGGTATGTAATATCCCTCCACTAACTGGAGGCTGTATACTATCTGGTGGGTGGTATGTAATATCCCTCCACTAACTGGAGGCTGTATACTATCTGGTGGGTGGTATGTAATATCCCTCCACTAACTGGAGGCTGTATACTATCTGGTGGGTGGTATGTAATATCCCTCCACTAACTGGAGGCTGTATACTATCTGGTGGGTGGTATGTAATATCCCTCCACTAACTGGAGGCTGTATACTATCTGGTGGGTGGTATGTAATATCCCTCCACTAACTGGAGGCTGTATACTATCTGGTGGGTGGTATGTAATATCCCTCCACTAACTGGAGGCTGTATACTATCTGGTGGGTGGTATGTAATATCCCTCCACTAACTGGAGGCTGTATACTATCTGGTGGGTGGTATGTAATATCCCTCCACTAACTGGAGGCTGTATACTATCTGGTGGGTGGTATGTAATATCCCTCCACTAACTGGAGGCTGTATACTATCTGGTGGGTGGTATGTAATATCCCTCCACTAACTGGAGGCTGTATACTATCTGGTGGGTGGTATGTAATATCCCTCCACTAACTGGAGGCTGTATACTATCTGGTGGGTGGTATGTAATATCCCTCCACTAACTGGAGGCTGTATACTATCTGGTGGGTGGTATGTAATATCCCTCCACTAACTGGAGGCTGTATACTATCTGGTGGGTGGTATGTAATATCCCTCCACTAACTGGAGGCTGTATACTATCTGGTGGGTGGTATGTAATATCCCTCCACTAACTGGAGGCTGTATACTATCTGGTGGGTGGTATGTAATATCCCTCCACTAACTGGAGGCTGTATACTATCTGGTGGGTGGTATGTAATATCCCTCCACTAACTGGAGGCTGTATACTATCTGGTGGGTGGTATGTAATATCCCTCCACTAACTGGAGGCTGTATACTATCTGGTGGGTGGTATGTAATATCCCTCCACTAACTGGAGGCTGTATACTATCTGGTGGGTGGTATGTAATATCCCTCCACTAACTGGAGGCTGTATACTATCTGGTGGGTGGTATGTAATATCCCTCCACTAACTGGAGGCTGTATACTATCTGGTGGGTGGTATGTAATATCCCTCCACTAACTGGAGGCTGTATACTATCTGGTGGGTGGTATGTAATATCCCTCCACTAACTGGAGGCTGTATACTATCTGGTGGGTGGTATGTAATATCCCTCCACTAACTGGAGGCTGTATACTATCTGGTGGGTGGTATGTAATATCCCTCCACTAACTGGAGGCTGTATACTATCTGGTGGGTGGTATGTAATATCCCTCCACTAACTGGAGGCTGTATACTATCTGGTGGGTGGTATGTAATATCCCTCCACTAACTGGAGGCTGTATACTATCTGGTGGGTGGTATGTAATATCCCTCCACTAACTGGAGGCTGTATACTATCTGGTGGGTGGTATGTAATATCCCTCCACTAACTGGAGGCTGTATACTATCTGGTGGGTGGTATGTAATATCCCTCCACTAACTGGAGGCTGTATACTATCTGGTGGGTGGTATGTAATATCCCTCCACTAACTGGAGGCTGTATACTATCTGGTGGGTGGTATGTAATATCCCTCCACTAACTGGAGGCTGTATACTATCTGGTGGGTGGTATGTAATATCCCTCCACTAACTGGAGGCTGTATACTATCTGGTGGGTGGTATGTAATATCCCTCCACTAACTGGAGGCTGTATACTATCTGGTGGGTGGTATGTAATATCCCTCCACTAACTGGAGGCTGTATACTATCTGGTGGGTGGTATGTAATATCCCTCCACTAACTGGAGGCTGTATACTATCTGGTGGGTGGTATGTAATATCCCTCCACTAACTGGAGGCTGTATACTATCTGGTGGGTGGTGTGTAATATCCCTCCACTAACTGGAGGCTTATATACTATCTGGAGGGTGGTGTGTAATATCCCTCCACTAACTGGAGGCTGTATACTATCTGGTGGGTGGTGTGTAATATCCCTCCACTAACTGGAGGCTGTATACTATCTGGTGGGTGGTATGTAATATCCCTCCACTAACTGGAGGCTGTATACTATCTGGTGGGTGGTATGTAATATCCCTCCACTAACTGGAGGCTGTATACTATCTGGTGGGTGGTATGTAATATCCCTCCACTAACTGGAGGCTGTATACTATCTGGTGGGTGGTATGTAATATCCCTCCACTAACTGGAGGCTGTATACTATCTGGTGGGTGGTATGTAATATCCCTCCACTAACTGGAGGCTGTATACTATCTGGTGGGTGGTATGTAATATCCCTCCACTAACTGGAGGCTGTATACTATCTGGTGGGTGGTATGTAATATCCCTCCACTAACTGGAGGCTGTATACTATCTGGTGGGTGGTATGTAATATCCCTCCACTAACTGGAGGCTGTATACTATCTGGTGGGTGGTATGTAATATCCCTCCACTAACTGGAGGCTGTATACTATCTGGTGGGTGGTATGTAATATCCCTCCACTAACTGGAGGCTGTATACTATCTGGTGGGTGGTATGTAATATCCCTCCACTAACTGGAGGCTGTATACTATCTGGTGGGTGGTATGTAATATCCCTCCACTAACTGGAGGCTGTATACTATCTGGTGGGTGGTATGTAATATCCCTCCACTAACTGGAGGCTGTATACTATCTGGTGGGTGGTATGTAATATCCCTCCACTAACTGGAGGCTGTATACTATCTGGTGGGTGGTATGTAATATCCCTCCACTAACTGGAGGCTGTATACTATCTGGTGGGTGGTATGTAATATCCCTCCACTAACTGGAGGCTGTATACTATCTGGTGGGTGGTATGTAATATCCCTCCACTAACTGGAGGCTGTATACTATCTGGTGGGTGGTATGTAATATCCCTCCACTAACTGGAGGCTGTATACTATCTGGTGGGTGGTATGTAATATCCCTCCACTAACTGGAGGCTGTATACTATCTGGTGGGTGGTATGTAATATCCCTCCACTAACTGGAGGCTGTATACTATCTGGTGGGTGGTATGTAATATCCCTCCACTAACTGGAGGCTGTATACTATCTGGTGGGTGGTATGTAATATCCCTCCACTAACTGGAGGCTGTATACTATCTGGTGGGTGGTATGTAATATCCCTCCACTAACTGGAGGCTGTATACTATCTGGTGGGTGGTATGTAATATCCCTCCACTAACTGGAGGCTGTATACTATCTGGTGGGTGGTATGTAATATCCCTCCACTAACTGGAGGCTGTATACTATCTGGTGGGTGGTATGTAATATCCCTCCACTAACTGGAGGCTGTATACTATCTGGTGGGTGGTATGTAATATCCCTCCACTAACTGGAGGCTGTATACTATCTGGTGGGTGGTATGTAATATCCCTCCACTAACTGGAGGCTGTATACTATCTGGTGGGTGGTATGTAATATCCCTCCACTAACTGGAGGCTGTATACTATCTGGTGGGTGGTATGTAATATCCCTCCACTAACTGGAGGCTGTATACTATCTGGTGGGTGGTATGTAATATCCCTCCACTAACTGGAGGCTGTATACTATCTGGTGGGTGGTGTGTAATATCCCTCCACTAACTGGAGGCTTATATACTATCTGGAGGGTGGTGTGTAATATCCCTCCACTAACTGGAGGCTGTATACTATCTGGTGGGTGGTGTGTAATATCCCTCCACTAACTGGAGGCTGTATACTATCTGGTGGGTGGTGTGTAATATCCCTCCACTAACTGGAGGCTGTATACTATCTGGTGGGTGGTGTGTAATATCCCTCCACTAACTGGAGGCTGTATACTATCTGGTGGGTGGTGTGTAATATCCCTCCACTAACTGGAGGCTGTATACTATCTGGTGGGTGGTATGTAATATCCCTCCACTAACTGGAGGCTGTATACTATCTGGTGGGTGGTATGTAATATCCCTCCACTAACTGGAGGCTGTATACTATCTGGTGGGTGGTATGTAATATCCCTCCACTAACTGGAGGCTGTATACTATCTGGTGGGTGGTATGTAATATCCCTCCACTAACTGGAGGCTGTATACTATCTGGTGGGTGGTATGTAATATCCCTCCACTAACTGGAGGCTGTATACTATCTGGTGGGTGGTATGTAATATCCCTCCACTAACTGGAGGCTGTATACTATCTGGTGGGTGGTATGTAATATCCCTCCACTAACTGGAGGCTGTATACTATCTGGTGGGTGGTATGTAATATCCCTCCACTAACTGGAGGCTGTATACTATCTGGTGGGTGGTATGTAATATCCCTCCACTAACTGGAGGCTGTATACTATCTGGTGGGTGGTATGTAATATCCCTCCACTAACTGGAGGCTGTATACTATCTGGTGGGTGGTATGTAATATCCCTCCACTAACTGGAGGCTGTATACTATCTGGTGGGTGGTATGTAATATCCCTCCACTAACTGGAGGCTGTATACTATCTGGTGGGTGGTATGTAATATCCCTCCACTAACTGGAGGCTGTATACTATCTGGTGGGTGGTATGTAATATCCCTCCACTAACTGGAGGCTGTATACTATCTGGTGGGTGGTATGTAATATCCCTCCACTAACTGGAGGCTGTATACTATCTGGTGGGTGGTATGTAATATCCCTCCACTAACTGGAGGCTGTATACTATCTGGTGGGTGGTATGTAATATCCCTCCACTAACTGGAGGCTGTATACTATCTGGTGGGTGGTATGTAATATCCCTCCACTAACTGGAGGCTGTATACTATCTGGTGGGTGGTATGTAATATCCCTCCACTAACTGGAGGCTGTATACTATCTGGTGGGTGGTGTGTAATATCCCTCCACTAACTGGAGGCTTATATACTATCTGGAGGGTGGTGTGTAATATCCCTCCACTAACTGGAGGCTGTATACTATCTGGTGGGTGGTATGTAATATCCCTCCACTAACTGGAGGCTGTATACTATCTGGTGGGTGGTATGTAATATCCCTCCACTAACTGGAGGCTGTATACTATCTGGTGGGTGGTATGTAATATCCCTCCACTAACTGGAGGCTGTATACTATCTGGTGGGTGGTATGTAATATCCCTCCACTAACTGGAGGCTGTATACTATCTGGTGGGTGGTATGTAATATCCCTCCACTAACTGGAGGCTGTATACTATCTGGTGGGTGGTATGTAATATCCCTCCACTAACTGGAGGCTGTATACTATCTGGTGGGTGGTATGTAATATCCCTCCACTAACTGGAGGCTGTATACTATCTGGTGGGTGGTATGTAATATCCCTCCACTAACTGGAGGCTGTATACTATCTGGTGGGTGGTATGTAATATCCCTCCACTAACTGGAGGCTGTATACTATCTGGTGGGTGGTATGTAATATCCCTCCACTAACTGGAGGCTGTATACTATCTGGTGGGTGGTATGTAATATCCCTCCACTAACTGGAGGCTGTATACTATCTGGTGGGTGGTATGTAATATCCCTCCACTAACTGGAGGCTGTATACTATCTGGTGGGTGGTATGTAATATCCCTCCACTAACTGGAGGCTGTATACTATCTGGTGGGTGGTATGTAATATCCCTCCACTAACTGGAGGCTGTATACTATCTGGTGGGTGGTATGTAATATCCCTCCACTAACTGGAGGCTGTATACTATCTGGTGGGTGGTATGTAATATCCCTCCACTAACTGGAGGCTGTATACTATCTGGTGGGTGGTATGTAATATCCCTCCACTAACTGGAGGCTGTATACTATCTGGTGGGTGGTATGTAATATCCCTCCACTAACTGGAGGCTGTATACTATCTGGTGGGTGGTATGTAATATCCCTCCACTAACTGGAGGCTGTATACTATCTGGTGGGTGGTATGTAATATCCCTCCACTAACTGGAGGCTGTATACTATCTGGTGGGTGGTATGTAATATCCCTCCACTAACTGGAGGCTGTATACTATCTGGTGGGTGGTATGTAATATCCCTCCACTAACTGGAGGCTGTATACTATCTGGTGGGTGGTATGTAATATCCCTCCACTAACTGGAGGCTGTATACTATCTGGTGGGTGGTATGTAATATCCCTCCACTAACTGGAGGCTGTATACTATCTGGTGGGTGGTATGTAATATCCACCGTATCTTCATTCTCTTTTTCTAGGTGAAACGCACTTTATTTGTCAATGGGATCTCCAGGTATGCAGAGGAGAAGCACATCAAGCAACACTTTGAGTAAGTGCTGTCTGTTTCCTGTATCTGGCAACACTTTGAGTAAGTGCTGTCTGTTTCCTGTATCAAGCAACACTTTGAGTAAGTGCTGTCTGTTTCCTGTATCAAGCAACACTTTGAGTAAGTGATGTCTGTTTCCTGTATCTGGCAACACTTTGAGTAAGTGCTGTCTGTTTCCTGTATCAAGCAACACTTTGAGTGAGTGCTGTCTGTTTCCTGTATCTGGCAACACTTTGAGTAAGTGCTGTCTGTTTCCTGTATCTGGCAACACTGAATAAGTGCTGTCTGTTTCCTGTATCTAGCAACACTGAGTAAGTGCTGTCTGTTTCCTGTATCAAGCAACACTTTGAGTGAGTGCTGTCTGTTTCCTGTATCTGGCAACACTGAATAAGTGCTGTCTGTGTCCTGTATCTGGCAACACTGAGTAAGTGCTGTCTGTTTCCTGTGTCTGGCAACACTGAGTAAGTGCTGTCTGTTTCCTGTATCAAGCAACACTTTGAGTAAGTGCTGTCTGTTTCCTGTATCAAGCAACACTTTGAGTAAGTGCTGTCTGTTTCCTGTATCAAGCAACACTTTGAGTGAGTGCTGTCTGTTTCCTGTATCAAGCAACACTTTGAGTAAGTGCTGTCTGTTTCCTGTATCTAGCAACACTTTGAGTAAGTGATGTCTGTTTCCTGTATCTGGCAACACTTTGAGTAAGTGCTGTCTGTTTCCTGTATCAAGCAACACTTTGAGTGAGTGCTGTCTGTTTCCTGTATCTGGCAACACTTTGAGTAAGTGCAGTCTGTTTCCTGTATCTGGCAACACTGAATAAGTGCTGTCTGTTTCCTATATCTAGCAACACTGAGTAAGTGCTGTCTGTTTCCTGTATCAAGCAACACTTTGAGTGAGTGCTGTCTGTTTCCTGTATCTAGCAACACTTTGAGTAAGTGCTGTCTGTTTCCTGTATCTAGCAACACTGAGTAAGTGCTGTCTGTTCCCTATATCTGGCAACACTGAGTAAGTGCTGGCTGTTTCCTGTATCTTGCAACACTGAGTGAGTGCTGTCTGTTTCCTGTATCAAGCAACACTTTGAGTAAGTGCTGTCTGTTTCCTGTATCAAGCAACACTTTGAGTAAGTGCTGTCTGTTTCCTGTATCTGGCAACACTGAGTAAGTGCTGTCTGTTTCCTGTATCTGGCAACACTGATTTCACGTCACAAGTCTCAGAATGGTTTCTCTCAGAATTTATCCCTTGTTGAAAAACTATACTAACCCTCTATTTGCATGAATGTAGTCTCTCTGGAAGTAGTCTGTAAACAGTGTTACATTAATGTAGTCTCTCTGGAAGTAGCCTGTCTCAACAGGGTTACATTAATGTAGTCTCTCTGGAAGTAGCCCGTCTCAACAGGGTTACATTAATGTAGTCTCTCTGGAAGTAGCCTGTTTAACCAGGGTTACATTAATGTAGTCTCTCTGGAAGTAGCCTGTCTCAACATTAATGTAGTCTCTCTGGAAGTAGCCTGTCAACAGGGTTACATTAATGTAGTCTCTCTGCAAGTAGCCTGTCTCAACAGTGTTACATGATATTGAAACCGATTCCCTAGTCAGTTGGGTAAGGCTTTACTTGTCCTGACCCTACCCCTGGTGTGTGTGTGTGTGTGTGTGGGTGGGGGGGTCCATAAGTCCTGGCCCTATACAGACAATAGCAGGCCTATCTGTGTGATTTTGCTCCTAACAAGAATCAAATCAAATCATCAAATCAAATTTATTTATATAGCCCTTCGTACATCAGCTGAAATCTCAAAGTGCTGTACAGAAACCCAGCCTAAAACCCCAAACAGCAAGCAATGCATGTGAAAGAAGCACGGTGGCTGGGAAAAACTCCCTAGGAAAAACTCCTGAGAAAGGCCAAAAACCTAGGAAGAAACCTAGAGAGGAACCAGGCTATGAGGGGTGGCCAGTCCTCTTCTGGCTGTGCCGGGTGAATATTATAACAGAACATGGTCAAGATGTTAAAATGTTCGTAAATGACCAGCATGGTCAAATAATAATAATCATAGTAATTGTCGAGGGTGCAACAAGCACGTCCGGTGAACAGGTCAGGGTTCCGTAGCCGCAGGCAGAACAGTTGAAACTGGAGCAGCAGCATGGCCAGGTGGACTGGGGACAGCAAGGAGTCATCATGCCAGGTAGTCCTAGGGCTCAGGTCCTCCGAGAGAAAGAAAGAAAGAAAGAAAGAGAGAAAGAGAGAATTAGAGAGAGCATATTTACATTCACACAGGACACTGGATAAGACAAGAGAATACTCCAGATGTAACAGACTGACCCTAGCCCCCCGACACATAAACTACTGCAGCATAAATACTGGAGGCTGAGACAGGAGGGATCAGAAGACACTGTGGCCCCATCCGATGATACCCCCGGACAGGGCCAAACAGGCAGGATATAACCCCACCCACTTTGCCAAAGCACAGCCCCCACACCACTAGAGGGATATCTACAACCACCAACTTACCGTCCGAAGACAAGGCCGAGTATAGCCCACAAAGATGTCCGCCACGGCACAACCCAAGGGGGGGGCGCCAACCCAGACAGGAAGACCACGTCAGTGGCTCAACCTACTCAAGTGACGCACCCCTCCCATGGACGGCATGGAAGAACACCAGTAAGTCAGTGACTCAGCCCCTGTAAAAGGGTTAGAGGCAGAGAATCCCAGTGGGAAGAGGGGAACCGACAAGGCAGAGACAGCAAGGGCGGTTCGTTGCTCCAGCCTTTCCGTTCACCTTCACACTCCTGGGCCAGACTATACTTAATCATAGGACCTACTGAAGAGATAAGTCTTCAGTAAAGACTTAAAGGTTGAGACTGAGTCTGCGTCTCTCACATGGGTAGGCAGACCATTCCATAAAAATGGAGCTCTATAGGAGAAAGCCCTACCTCCAGCCGTTTGCTTAGAAATTCTAGGGACAATTAGGAGGCCTGCGTCTTGTGACCGTAGCGTACGTGTAGGTATGTACGGCAGGACCAAATCGGAAAGATAGGTAGGAGCAAGCCCATGTAATGCTTTGTAGGTTAGCAGTAAAACCTTGAAATCAGCCCTTGCCTTAACAGGAAGCCAGTGTAGGGAAGCTAGCACTGGAGTAATATGATCAAATTTTTTGGTTCTAGTCAGGATTCTAGCAGCCGTATTTAGCACTAACTGAAGTTTGTTTAGTGCTTTATCCGGGTAGCCGGAAAGTAGAGCATTGCAGTAGTCGAGCCTAGAAGTAACAAAAGCATGGATTAATTTTCAAATTAATGGATTCGGCTATTTCAGTCACACGCGTTACAAAATTGAGCAAACAGCCACGCAATCTCCACATCACTAATGCTCGAAGAATCATGTGAGTCGTGTGTTAGGCTGTAGGAGGGGCTGGGACACACACACACACACACACGGAGGAACCGGGTCATGGCTAGATCACTTCCTGCTAGCCAGGCCAACTAGTATTACACTAAATCTAAATGTTGTTCACCACAGGCAGACGACCTGCTCTTCCTGTGTTCCAGAAATACCTCTCTCTCCTGTAGCCTCGTCTGTCTCTTCAGATGGAAAGGAGTGAAGACCCACACTTGTGAGACAGAGAAATGTCAGAGAGAGACTTCAGCCAGTGAGAGAGAGAGACTTTAGCCAGAGAGAAGAGAGAAAGCGATAGAG
The DNA here is from genome assembly GCF_901001165.1 of Salmo trutta. Classification (NCBI taxonomy): domain Eukaryota; kingdom Metazoa; phylum Chordata; class Actinopteri; order Salmoniformes; family Salmonidae; genus Salmo; species Salmo trutta. Next base: position 44,210,980 of record NC_042966.1, on the reverse strand, counting down.
ACTTCAGCCAGAGAGAGGCTTCAGCCAGTGAGAGAGAGGCTTCAGCCAGTGAGAGAGAGACTTCAGCCAGTGAGAGCGAGAGAGAGAGACTTCAGCCAGTGAGAGCGAGAGAGACTTCAGCCAGTGAGAGCGAGAGAGAGACTTCAGCCAGTGAGAGCGAGAGAGAGACTTCAGCCAGTGAGAGCGAGAGACTTCAGCCAGTGAGTGCGAGAGACTTCAGCCAGCGAGAGACTTCAGCCAGCGAGAGACTTCAGCCAGCGAGAGTGAGAGAGACTTCAGCCAGCGAGAGAGAGACTTCAGCCAGAGAGAGGCTTCAGCCAGTGAGAGAGAGGCTTCAGCCAGTGAGAGAGAGACTTCAGCCAGTGAGAGCGAGAGAGAGAGACTTCAGCCAGTGAGAGCGAGAGAGAGACTTCAGCCAGTGAGAGCGAGAGAGAGACTTCAGCCAGTGAGAGCGAGAGACTTCAGCCAGTGAGAGCGAGAGACTTCAGCCAGCGAGAGACTTCAGCCAGCGAGAGACTTCAGCCAGCGAGAGACTTCAGCCAGCGAGAGTGAGAGAGACTTCAGCCAGCGAGAGTGAGAGAGACTTCAGCCAGAGAGAGCGAGAGAGAGAGACTTCAGCCAGTGAGAGCGAGAGAGAGAGACTTCAGCCAGTGAGAGCGAGAGAGAGAGACTTCAGCCAGTGAGAGCGAGAGAGAGACTTCAGCCAGTGAGAGCGAGAGAGTGACTTCAGCCAGTGAGAGCGAGAGAGTGACTTCAGCCAGTGAGAGCGAGAGAGTGACTTCAGCCAGTGAGAGCGAGAGAGTGACTTCAGCCAGTGAGAGCGAGAGAGTGACTTCAGCCAGTGAGAGCGAGAGAGTGACTTCAGCCAGTGAGAGCGAGAGAGTGACTTCAGCCAGTGAGAGCGAGAGACTTCAGCCAGCGAGAGACTTCAGCCAGCGAGAGACTTCAGCCAGCGAGAGACTTCAGCCAGCGAGAGAGAGACTTCAGCCAGCGAGAGAGAGACTTCAGCCAGTGAGAGAGAGAGACTTTAGCCAGAGAGAAGAGAGAAAGCGATAGAGACTTCAGCCAGAGAGAGGCTTCAGCCAGCCAGAGAGATGCTTCAGCCAGCCAGAGAGAGGCTTCAGCCAGCGAGAGAGAGACTTCAGCCAGTGAGAGCGAGAGAGAGACTTCAGCCAGCGAGAGACTTCAGCCAGCGAGAGACTTCAGCCAGCGAGAGACTTCAGCCAGCGAGAGTGAGAGAGACTTCAGCCAGAGAGAGCAAGAGAGAGAGACTTCAGCCAGAGAGAGAGAGAGACTTCAGCCAGAGAGAGAGAGAGACTTCAGCCAGAGAGAGCGAGAGAGACTTCAGCCAGAGAGAGCGAGAGAGGGAGACTTCAGCCAGTGAGAGCGAGAGAGAGAGACTTCAGCCAGAGAGAGCGAGAGAGAGACTTCAGCCAGAGAGAGCGAGAGAGAGAGAGAGACTTCAGCCAGAGAGAGCGAGAGAGAGAGAGAGACTTCAGCCAGAGAGAGCGAGAGAGAGACTTCAGCCAGAGAGAGACTTCAGCCAGAGAGAGAGAGAGAGAGAGACTTCAGCCAGAGAGAGCGAGAGAGAGACTTCAGCCAGAGAGAGCGAGAGAGAGACTTCAGCCAGAGAGAGCGAGAGAGAGAGAGACTTCAGCCAGAGAGAGCGAGAGAGAGAGAGAGACTTCAGCCAGAGAGAGCGAGAGAGAGAGAGAGACTTCAGCCAGAGAGAGCGAGAGAGAGAGAGAGACTTCAGCCAGAGAGAGCGAGAGAGAGAGAGAGACTTCAGCCAGTGAGAGCGAGAGAGAGAGAGAGACTTCAGCCAGTGAGAGCGAGAGAGAGAGAGAGACTTCAGCCAGTGAGAGCGAGAGAGAGAGAGACTTCAGCCAGTGAGAGCGAGAGAGAGAGAGAGACTTCAGCCAGTGAGAGCGAGAGAGAGAGAGAGACTTCAGCCAGTGAGAGCGAGCGAGAGAGAGAGAGAGACTTCAGCCAGTGAGAGCGAGCGAGAGAGAGAGACTTCAGCCAGTGAGAGAGAGAGAGAGACTTCAGCCAGTGAGAGCGAGAGAGAGAGAGAGACTTCAGCCAGTGAGAGAGAGAGAGAGAGAGAGACTTCAGCCAGTGAGAGCGAGAGACTTTTTGACTTTTTGTCTTTCTTTATTGAACCATTCTCATTTCATTTAAAACTCACCACCCAACCCCCCTTAAAAATAAAACCAAAAATACATCCTGTGATTCATACATGTACCACATGATACAAACCAACATCACAATACTCAAAACAATACCCACTCCTATAACCGTATATCCAAAACATCTTCCCCAGCTATACAGACAGCCCCCCCAACACACCATATCTCCTGAAACATCTCCACACTTTTTATCATTTTATAGAACTCAAACTCAACCCTAAGGCGCGCAGAGACCATCCCATTAAACAATAGTAAAGGGTCTGTTATCCCCCCACCTTTGACCCTGTTCCTCCTTGTTAGCCAAATAGACAACTTCGCCTGAGCAAACAGAAAATTCAACAAAACACATTTGGCCTTCTCCTTATTTGAATACCTGTATCCCATTATGAACACCCCAACAGTAAAGACCACCCCCAACCTCTCACACAGACATTCCAACAGAGACATTAATGGCATCAACCTGGTGCACACAGAAAACACATGGTGCACTGTTTCTTTCATTTTACAGAAAGGACACTCCTGCCCAACTCCCGGTTCAACCCGTGCCAGCCAGCTGTTAGTGGCCAGGGCTCCATGTAGAACCCTCCACTGGAGGTCCCCTGACCTCTTTGGTGCTGGGGATTTGTAGAGCCCCCTCCATCTAAAACCCACCATACTCTCCTCCCCACATACCCCCTGCCACTGATGTGCCTTTACTCCTGTTAGGTTCCGAATGTTCCTAACCTTAACGCATAGGTTGTAGAGGGCTTTACCTCCCACCCCTTCAAACTCGCCCAGGCTCGGAGTGTTAAAATCTAACAAGTCCTCCAGACCCCCTTGCCAGTCTCCAGTCTCTGCCGTCACCTGCAGTGGCGGAAAGCTTGGTGGCCCCTCTCCCTTTGGCTGCTCAAACATCCCTCTTACCGGCTCAGACAGTGCCTCCTGGACCTCCTCCAGGAATCTCTCCAGCAGCCTAAGAGACATTATCCCTGTTTGCTGTGCCAAGACTTCCGGGCTTTTCCACCCCTCCTCTCCCAGCAGTCTCAAGTCACCCAGCCTTTTTACACCCCCTGCCATCAGTTGTCTCTGCAGGGTGGCCGACTGGACCGATCTCAAAGGGATGGCTGGGTTGTGGAAGATAGGCTCCTCCCACAGCCCAGGCTCCACACCCCCTTCTCGTGTGGGCCTTAGCAGCTGCCAGGCCCTCAGCACCCCAGAGTAAAAGTCTGAGAGACCTGCTGTACTCAGCCTCTCCAGCTTCATGAGGAACAGCTGCCGATCCAAACCTAATCCGCCAGCTCTCCTCAGCAGCGCGCATGCTGGTTCCCTCCAGCCAACGTCAGTATGGTACAGCAGTCTCTGCACCGCCTTTAGCCGGAACGCAGCCATCCTGCTCTCCAGTTCCACCAGGCCCTGTCCTCCTTCATGGACGGTCATATACAACACTGCTGCCCTCAGCCAGTGATGGCCCGACCAGAAGAAGTCCACCAGCTTGCGTTGCAGGTCTGCAAGCAGACCGGCGGGGGGGTTGAGGACAGCCAGTTTATGCCACAGGGAAGATGCCACCAGGTTGTTAATTATCAGCACCCTCCCTCTATATGACACTTGGGACAGGAGCCACCTCCACCTGGCCAGTCTTGACACCACTGCCTGTGACAGCCCCTCCCAGTTCTTCCTGACCCACCTCTCCGAGCCCAGGTACACCCCCAACACTTTAAGCCCTTCACAACCCCACTGCAAACCCCCTGGAAGCAGAGGAGGAGCCCTATCCCCCCATGCCCCGCATAACAGAGCTTTGCTCTTGCCCCAGTTTACCTTAGCTGAAGAAGCTCCCTCGTACACCTTCAGACTGGTCTCCAGTGCCTGCATATCTTGGCCATCCCTGACCATCACAGAAACATCATCTGCATATGCTGACACTGCTATTCCTGTCAACACATCCATGCCTGTCCAGCACACTCCCTGCAGTCTCCTGCGTAGCAGTCCTAAAAAAGGCTCAATGGCTAGTGTGTATAACTGCCCAGATAGAGGGCATCCTTGTCTAATGCCCCGTCTCACCCAGACTGGCCTACTGAGCCCCCCTCCCACCTTGACCATGCATGACGCCCCAGCATACAACAGCTTCACACAGGTCAAAAAACTCCTCCCAAACCCAAACACAGACATCACATTAAACAGATACTCATGGTCCACTCTATCAAAAGCCTTCTCTTGATCTAAAGAGACCAGTCCGAAGTTCACATTAGACCCTCTCGACAAGTCCAACATGTCCCTAATTAAGAACAAGTTGTCCGTGATTGAGCGTCCCGGTACACAATATGTTTGGTCCTTATGTACTATTGAGTCCAAGTGGGACTTCAGTCTGTTAGAGAGGACCTTGGCAAATATCTTGTAGTCCGCACAGAGCAATGCCACAGGCCTCCAGTTCTTAAGTTCACACAAGTCCCCTTTTTTTGGCAGGAGAGTCAGAGCCGCCCGACGGCAGCTCATCGGCAACTCCCCTACCCCGACGCATTCACGCAACACGCAAAAGAAGTCCCGTCCAACTATTCCCCAGAATTTTTTATAAAACTCCACTGGGAGTCCATCAACCCCCGGTGCACGACCGGTGGACATCTGGGTGACGGCCTCTGCCAGTTCATGGGACAACAGAGGAACGTCCAAATCATCCCTCTGTGCCAGAGAGAGTTTAGGGAGTCCTGTGAACAAGACCTGAGCACACACAGGATCACACTCTTCTGCCCTATACAATTCAGTATAAAACTCCACAGTCCGCTCCCGCATCTCACCCACCACAGAGGTCACCCGCCCATCAGACAGCCGTAGACAATGCATACCCTTGGCTTCACTGCTCTGTCTTTCCAAACCAAAGAAGAAGGAGCTGGGAGCATCCATCTCCTTGAGCATGGAGAATCTAGCTCTTACAAGTGCTCCCTTTGCTTTAACCTGGAAAAAACTGCCCAGGTCCCTGCGTAATTCAGCTAAATTAGCCTGGAGGCCTACATTTCCTTGCCCCACCATCTCTACCTCCATCTCACTAATACACCGCTCTAGTTCCCCCAAAACTCTCCTAGCCTCTGAGGATGAGAGAGCTGTGTATTGTTGACAGAAAAGCCGAATTTGGACTTTCCCCACATCCCACCATTGGCTCAGAGACTCATAATCCTCTATTCGCTGCCTCCACCTTTCCCAGAAGGTCTGGAAACCTGCGCAAAAAGTGGCATCTTGTAAGAGCTTTACATTGAATTTCCAATAGGATGCCTGCCGGGGCCCTGGTGAAATAGACAGCTGAGCCATGGTTATGTTCTGATCCGAAAACCCCACCGGGAGAATGGTAGCGCCCAACAGCCTATTGCTCCGATTCCTGGACATATAAAACCTATCAAGTCGGGCTGCACTCACCCTAGCCCCAAAAACCTTCACCCATGTATACTGTCTTGTGTTCGGATGTTTAGTTCTCCAAACATCCACTAGGTCAAACTGATTAATAATATCCCTTAACACTCCAACTGACACTGAATGAGGCTCTTCCCCATTTCTGTCTTTTGTAAAATCTATTGTGCAGTTCCAGTCCCCTCCAACCACCAGTGTCTCCTCAGGCGCTACCTGTGAGAGTTCCTGTCTAAGACTCCCAAATAGAACCCCTCTTTCTCTCCCTGTGTTAGGCGCATACACATTTATAAAGACAAACCCCATATTGTTAATTTCTGCTTTAACAACAAGGAGCCTACCCCTACACACCTCCTTTGAGGAGCAAATTTTTACAGACAGACCCGGTGCAAAAAGGACTGCCACTCCTGCACTAAGATTTGTCCCATGGCTCAACACACTTGCCCCTTTCCACCAGAGCCCCCAATCGACTTCATTCAATACATCACTATGTGTCTCCTGCAGAAACAACACCTGTACTTTTTTTTGTTTTACATATTCACCCAACACACTTCTCTTTCCCGCATCTCTGGCGCCATTTATATTGAGCGAGCCTACCCGTAGAGTCTCCATAAGAAGTGGGAGAAAAGCCAGCAGAGAAAGAGACCAATAGCAAAGCTCAAAAACCCCAGTGTCAGAAAGAAAGTGTACATCTAAACAGTGTCCGAAGGTAGACCCTTACGCACTGTTGTGACCCACTTCCTCAACCTAAACCGTTTCCTGGGTGAGAGGACACCATGCCCCTCATTTCTCACAGCATGTTGTACTGATCGTACAAACTTTCTTGAATCAGGGAAAAAAGCCTCAAGATTGACTTTTTTCCCCTTGGTCTCATTCAGGAACCTTGTCAGTTCCCTCACCGTGTACTTAGACCCCTCTGCTTGACTGGCTGTCAGCTCCGGGCCTATTGAAGAGGAGTCTGAAAAAAATAACTCCTCATCCTCTTCCTCAGACTCACTTTCCTCCTCATCTCTATCTCCCACCCTGACCACCTGCCCTTCCTCTCTGGTCAGGGCATCTCCCACAGCAACAGGCAAAGTTTCCATTGTGCCTTTAACCACACCCTTTTTCCTTTTCCGCTTGGCACCCTCCTCCTCCCCCCCTAGTCTCTTACACTTCCCCACTGTACTCTCTTCATCCACTGTCATAACCTGACTAGACTTAGCATCCTCTACACCACCCTCCATATCATAGCTAAACCCAGCCTCAGCTACCCCACCATCTCTAGCCTGACTAGGCCCAGCCTCCACTACCCCACCATCTCTAGCCTGACTAGGCCCAGCCTCCACTACACCACCATCTCTAGCCTGACTAGACCCAGCCTCCACTACCCCACCATCTATAGCCTGACTAGGCCCAGCCTCCGCTACACCACCATCTATAGCCTGACTAGACCCAGCCTCCACTACCCCACCATCTCTAGTCTGACTAGACCCAGCCTCAGCTACCCCACCATCCCTGGTATGACTAGGCCCAGCCTCTGCTGTCTGCATCTCATTACCCCCTGCACTTTGATCTCGATTTCCCCCACCAGCGCTTGTACCCTCACTTTGTCTACGGCCTTTATGTGGGCATGCAAAGCTCTTATGCCCCAAATCCCCACACTCAAAACACCTCAGACTGTCTGTGCTGGCAAACCCTGCATAGAGCCCCTCCCCATGCCTCACTTTAAAATGCACATTTAGCTGTTGCTCATTGTTGTTCAGAAACATAAACACTTGCCTCCGGAACGAAACAACGTGCTTAACAGCAGCTGCCTGAAAGCCTGCCGACAGTACACGAAACCCGCTAGCAAACTTACCAAAACGACTCAGCTCTTTCCTGATCTGATCGTCCGTAATAAACGGAGGTAAATTTGCAACGACTACTCTTGTCGAAGGGGTATAAAGAGGTAAAACTGGCACCAACACATCCCTTACAAATATTCCGCTAGCAATTAGCCTACCAACCAAATTTTCTCTTTTCATGAACACAACCACAGCTTTGTTCATTCTAGAAGCAGAATGTATAAATTCAGCTCCTACCTGTTCGCCGACCGCGAGCAGAACCTCCTCCACCTTAACTCCATTCTCAGGAACACACCTGAATCCATGCCGTATCGACAGCATCTCCTCCGCGCTAGGCTGAGAAGCCATCGCGCATACCACGCCTTGCAAACCCCAGAAAACTTACTCTGTCCTCTTCCACCCTAACTCTGAAAAAAACTGTGGATACCGCTAAAACAAATATTGCATTAACCGTATACCATAGAAAATAAAATGTAAGGAAAAGATCAAGACAAGAGTCTAGAAAGTTAGTTAGGACAGAGTCCTCCTCACCAAACACTCAAACTCCCAAAAATTCCCAGCATGCAGAGAGAGAGAGAGACTTCAGCCAGTGAGAGCGAGAGAGAGAGAGAGAGAGAGAGACTTCAGCCAGTGAGAGCGAGAGAGAGAGAGAGACTTCAGCCAGTGAGAGCGAGAGAGAGAGAGAGACTTCAGCCAGTGAGAGCGAGAGAGAGAGAGAGAGACTTCAGCCAGTGAGAGCGAGTGAGAGCGAGAGAGAGAGAGAGACTTCAGCCAGTGAGAGCGAGAGAGAGAGAGAGACTTCAGCCAGTGAGAGCGAGAGAGAGAGAGAGACTTCAGCCAGTGAGAGCGAGAGAGAGAGATAGACTTCAGCCAGTGAGAGCGAGAGAGAGAGAGAGAGACGTCAGCCAGTGAGAGAGAGAGAGAGACTTCAGAGAGAGACCCACGTGAGGTTTGACCAGTAGCCTAGAGAGAGACAGAGACCCACGTGAGGTTTGGCCAGTAGCCTAGAGAGAGACCAATGTGAGATTTGACCAGTAGCCTAGAGAGAGACCCACGTGAAATAGGGCCAGTAGCCTAGAGAGAGACCCACGTGAGGTTTGGCCAGTAGCCTAGAGAGAGACCCACGTGAGGTTTGGCCAGTAGCCTAGAGAGAGACCCACGTGAGGTTTGGCCAGTAGCCTAGAGAGAGACCCACGTGAAATATGGCCAGTAGCCTAGAGAGAGACCCACGTGAGATTTGGCCAGTAGCCCAGAGAGAGACAGAGACCCACGTGAGATATGGCCGGTAGCCTAGAGAGAGACCCACGTGAGATTTGACCAGTAGCCTAGAGAGAGACCCACGTGAGATTTGGCCAGTAGCCTAGAGAGAGACCCACGTGAAATATGGCCAGTAGCCTAGAGAGAGACCCACGTGAGGTTTGGCCAGTAGCCTAGAGAGAGACCCACGTGAGGTTTGGCCAGTAGCCTAGAGAGAGACCCACGTGAGGTTTGGCCAGTAGCCTAGAGAGAGACCCACGTGAGGTTTGGCCAGTAGCCTAGAGAGAGACCCACGTGAGGTTTGACCAGTAGCCTAGAGAGAGACCCACGTGAGGTTTGGCCAGTAGCCTAGAGAGAGACCCACGTTAGATTTGACCAGTAGCCTAGAGAGAGACAGAGACCCACGTGAGATATGGCCAGTAGCCTAGAGAGAGACCCACGTTAGATTTGACCAGTAGCCTAGAGAGAGACAGAGACCCACGTGAGATATGGCCGGTAGCCTAGAGAGAGACCCACGTGAGATTTGACCAGTAGCCTAGAGAGAGACCCATGTGAGGTTTGACCAGTAGCCTAGAGAGAGACAGAGACCCATGTGAGGTTTGGCCAGTAGCCTAGAGAGAGACCAATGTGAGATTTGACCAGTAGCCTAGAGAGAGACCCATGTGAGGTTTGGCCAGTAGCCTAGAGAGAGACCCACGTGAGGTTTGACCAGTAGCCTAGAGAGAGACCAACGTGAGATTTGGCCAGTAGCCTAGAGAGAGACCCACGTGAAATATGGCCAGTAGCCTAGAGAGAGACCCACGTTAGATTTGGCCAGTAGCCTAGAGAGAGACCCACGTGAGATTTGACCAGTAGCCTAGAGAGAGACCAACGTGAGGTTTGGCCAGTAGCCTAGAGAGAGACAGAGACCCACGTGAGATTTGGCCAGTAGCCTAGAGAGAGACCAACGTGAGGTTTGACCAGTAGCCTAGAGAGAGACCAACGTGAGATTTGGCCGGTAGCCTAGAGAGAGACCCACGTGAGATTTGGCCAGTAGCCTAGAGAGAGACAGAGACCCATGTGAGGTTTGACCAGTAGCCTAGAGAGAGACAGAGACCCACGTGTGACACCTTAGTGCAGGATACCAATGTAATTCATCCTATTGAATGTTTTGATGTAATAAAATGTCATTGGGTTACAGTCCTGTAATAGTGAAGATAATAACATTAGATCACTAGAATAAGGAAGTTGCATCTTGTCCTCAATTTGAAAGGCTTTGTATGTGAATTCTAATCCACTTCTCTGTCATTGTGTTGTCGTCCTGAATAAGTTAGTGGCAGTGGTCACTGTGACCATAGAAACAGAATGACTAGAACAGACAATGCCATTCACATTAAAGGGCAACTCCACCACCTCCTGTTCATTATCTGTTCATTATCTCAGCACCAAACCAGAGTCTATATGTGAAAACAGCATTATCTGTTCATTATCTCAGCACCAAACCAGAGTCTATATATGAAAACAGCATTATCTGTTCATTATCTGCGCACCAAACCAGAGTCTATATATGAAAACATTATCTGTTCATTATCTCAGCACCAATCCAGAGTCTATATATGAAAACAGCATTATCTGTTCATTATCTCAGCACCAAACCAGATTCTATATATGAAAACATTATCTGTTCATTATCTCAGCACCAAACCAGAGTCTATATGTGAAAACAGCATTATCTGTTCATTATCTGTTCATTATCTCAGCACCAAACCAGAGCATTATCTGTTCATTATCTCAGCACCAAACCAGAGTATATATGTGAAAACAGCATTATCTGTTCATTATCTGTTCATTATCTCAGCACCACAGCATTATCTGTTCATTATCTCAGCACCAAACCACAGCATTATCTGTTCATTATCTCAGCACCAAACCAGAGCATTATCTGTTCATTATCTCAGCACCAAACCACAGCATTATATGTTCATTATCTCAGCACCAAACCACAGCATTATCTGTTCATTATCTCAGCACCAAACCAGAGCATTATCTGTTCATTATCTCAGCACCAAACCACAGCATTATCTGTTCATTATCTCAGCACCAAACCACAGCATTATCTGTTCATTATCTCAGCACCAAACCACAGCATTATCTGTTCATTATCTCAGCACCAAACCAGAGCATTATCTGTTCATTATCTCAGCACCAAACCAGAGCATTATCTGTTCATTATCTCAGTACCAAACCAGAGCATTATCTGTTCATTATCTCAGCACCACAGCATTATCTGTTCATTATCTGTTCATTATCTCAGCACCACAGCATGTTTCTGTGGTTAAATAGAGAAGAAGAAAGGTCCAAGAAATGTGCTTCTCTGTGACATCACAGGGTGGGATTAAAAGTAAAAAACGGATTTTTCAAAACCAGCAACGAACTTCTAGTCCAAGGGAGGGTATTTCCTGTCTCTCTCCACATCACTGCTATTCTCATGGTGTGTTTAACTTCTAGTCCAAGGGAGGGTATTTCCTGTCTCTCTCCACATCACTGCTATTCTCATGGTGTGTTTAACTTCTAGTCCAAGGGAGGGTATTTCCTGTCTCTCCCCACATCACTGCCATTCTCATGGTGTGTTTAACTTCTAGTCCAAGGGAGGGTATTTCCTGTCTCTCTCCACATCACTGCCATTCTCATGGTGTGTTTAACTTTTTGCTGATGTCATCAGGTAGAGCTTTTCGATGTCATTTTTTTTTTCTTCTACCAAACATAGAAATGTGACATTTTTGTTGACGCTGTTGGAGATGATGAAGGTTGTAAAGTGGTGGAGTTTAACCTTTAACCTCCTGTGCTGGGTGGCCCTGTGTCCGAATTGAGTGTATGCCTATGTGCGTACTCTCTAAATGCCGTTGTCTGAGATCCCCCCCCCGTTCTAGTCATTCTATTTCTATGTCTGTGATACATGTGTTCCTCAGTCGGTAGAGCATGGTGCTTGCAATCGTCAAGGGTCGTGGGTTCAATTCCCGCAGGCGCAACCCACATGGGGGTAAAAAAAAATTAGAATTATTCGCGCGTGACTAAGTTGCTTTGGATAAAAGCGTCTGCTCAATGGCAATATATTATAGTACCTGAGACGTCAGAGAGACTTTAGCCAGCGAGGGGTTTGAAGGACCTGGTGTAGACTTCTACATACAGATTGCTCCGTGTCTATAACGTGAATCTTTCCATCTCTTCTGTGTCTCTTCCGTCTGTCCTTTCTCTCTCTCTGTCTGTCCGTACAGGCAGGCCTATGAAAACTGCTGCGTTCTAGAGGCTCGTATCTGCTACGATGTGGCCAAGCTGATGTCTCTGAACTCAGAACGGTAAGTCGTTTCTCTGCTTGACTGTCACTGTCTATAGCAATACCATAGGACTCAACTTGGATATAACCCGTTTTTTTTTTTTTTTTGCATGGACATTGCCATGGAGGGATTCCACCATTTTAAAGTAGTCAACTTGGTGGGGATTCCTATGGTTTGGTAGCGGTCAGCCAATGATCAGATATCCTTTTTGTTTTTCAAATTGGGTACTATGGTTTGTAAATGGCTTTAAGCTATATCACTGCCATCTATTGGCCACAATATTTAAAATGACACAAGATTTGGTTCAGCGCTCCAACATTGCAGGTGTCGGTAAATCAACAATATTAGCATTACACTTTTTTCAATCGAAGAAAAATAAAAAAAATGGACTACTTTAAAATGGAGATGGCCTTAACGGCGCTGCCCGTGCTGTCACGGACTCCATAATGGCTCAGATTCAAAGATGAGACCTCTTTGAGCAACACTCATTTGTCCAATGATCTGTGTATGAGGTCATGTGACATGGTCATGTGTTCTGTAAACAGGAAGAAGACAGCGCGTAGCAAGAAGTTCTTTACAGACCTGCAGTCCAAGGAGCACATCCCCACCATGATCAACCCCAAACCCTGTGGTCATCTCTGCTGCTGCATCATCAAGGGCTGTGAGCAGGTAAGACGAGCCCTGAATCTCAAATTATACCAGAGACATACCCCCTAGATCTGAGAGTCTATGATAAGTGTCCAACCACTAACCCAGATATCTAGGCTAGGTGTCCAACCCCTAGCCCATAACCCAGAGGTCTAGGTGTCCAACCCCTAGCCCATAACCCAGAGGTCTAGGTGTCCAACCCCTAGCCCATAACCCAGAGGTCTAGGTGTCCAACCCCTAGCCCATAACCCAGAGGTCTAGGTGTCCAACCCCTAGCCCATAACCCAGAGGTCTAGGTGTCCAACCCCTAACCCATAACCCAGAGGTCTAGGTGTCCAACCCCTAGCCCATAACCCAGAGGGCTAGGTGTCCAACCCCTAACCCATAACCCAGAGGTCTAGGTGTCCAACCCCTAACCCATAACCCAGAGGACTAGGTGTCCAACCCCTAGCCCATAACCCAGAGGACGAGGTGTCCAACCCCTAGCCCATAACCCAGAGGACTAGGTGTCCAACCCATAACCCAGAGGACTAGGTGTCCAACCCATAACCCAGAGGGATAGGTGTCCAACCCATAACCCAGAGGTTTAGGCTAGGTGTCCAACCCCTAGCCCATAACCCAGAGGTCTAGGCTAGGTGTCCAACCCCTAGCCCATAACCCAGAGGGCTAGGTGTCCAACCCCTAGCCCATAACCCAGAGGTCTAGGTGTCCAACCCCTAGCCCATAACCCAGAGGTCTAGGTGTCCAACCCCTAACCCATAACCCAGAGGTCTAGGTGTCCAACCCCTAGCCCATAACCCAGAGGGCTAGGTGTCCAACCCCTAACCCATAACCCAGAGGTCTAGGTGTCCAACCCCTAACCCATAACCCAGAGGACTAGGTGTCCAACCCCTAGCCCATAACCCAGAGGACGAGGTGTCCAACCCCTAGCCCATAACCCAGAGGACTAGGTGTCCAACCCATAACCCAGAGGACTAGGTGTCCAACCCATAACCCAGAGGGATAGGTGTCCAACCCATAACCCAGAGGTTTAGGCTAGGTGTCCAACCCCTAGCCCATAACCCAGAGGTCTAGGCTAGGTGTCCAACCCCTAGCCCATAACCCAGAGGGCTAGGCTAGGTGTCCAGAATATGGCAACAATTCAACTATCCCTATCAGAGGGCAAGACGGAGCTACCACCTTTAAATTAATGTACAGGAGGAGGCAGTGAGTTACTACACCAAGATGGAAGCCCCCTAACTAACCATCTCTATTCTACAGGAGGAGGCAGTGAGTTACTACACCAAGCTGGAGTCCCCCTAACTAACCATCTCTATTCTACAGGAGGAGGCAGTGAGTTACTACACCAAGCTGGAGTCCAAGCTGAAGGAGGAGTACAGGAAGGAGAAAGAGAAGGTCAACAGTAAACCCCTGGGAATGGCTTTCGTTACCTTCCAGAACGAAGCCATGACCGCTATGTAAGAGAGAGTGTGTTTGTGTCAGTGAGAGTGTGAGACAGTATATGTGTGAATTTGTGACAGAAATAAAAGGAATGAGATGTTAAGTGGGAATGGTAGTGTTGGTGGGAATGGTAGTGTTAGTGGGAATGGTAGTGTTGGTGGGGATGGTAGTGTTGGTGGGGATGGTAGTGTTGGTGGGGATGGTAGTGTTGGTGGGGATGGTAGTGTTGGTGGGGATGGTAGTGTTGGTGGGGATGGTAGTGTTGGTGGGAATGGTAGTGTTAGTGGGAATGGTAGTGTTGGTGGGAATGGTAGTGTTAGTGGGAATGGTAGTGTTGGTGGGATGGTAGTGGGAATGGTAGTGTTGGTGGGGATGGTAGTGTTGGTGGGGATGGTAGTGTTGGTGGGGATGGTAGTGTTGGTGGGGATGGTAGTGTTGGTGGGGATGGTAGTGTTGGTGGGGATGGTAGTGTTGGTGGGGATGGTAGTGTTGGTGGGAATGGTAGTGTTGGTGGGAATGGTAGTGTTGGTGGGAATGGTAGTGTTGGTGGGAATGGTAGTGTTAGTGGGAATGGTAGTGTTGGTGGGAATGGTAGTGGGAATGGTAGTGTTGGTGGGGATGGTAGTGGGAATGGTAGGTGGGGATGGTAGTGTTGGTGGGATGGTAGTGTTGGTGGGGATGGTAGTGTTGGTGGGGATGGTAGTGTTGGTGGGGATGGTAGTGTTGGTGGGGATGGTAGTGTTGGTGGGGATGGTAGTGTTGGTGGGGATGGTAGTGTTGGTGGGGATGGTAGTGTTGGTGGGAATGGTAGTGTTGGTGGGAATGGTAGTGTTGGTGGGAATGGTAGTGTTGGTGGGATGGTAGTGTTGGTGGGAATGGTAGTGTTGGTGGGAATGGTAGTGTTGGTGGGAATGGTAGTGTTGGTGGGAATAGTAGTGTTGGTGGGGATGGTAGTGTTGGTGGGGATGGTAGTGTTGGTGGGGATGGTAGTGTTGGTGGGGATGGTAGTGTTGGTGGGAATGGTAGTGTTGGTGGGAATGGTAGTGTTAGTGGGAATGGTAGTGTTGGTGGGAATGGTAGTGTTGGTGGGAATAGTAGTGTTGGTGGGGATGGTAGTGTTGGTGGGGATGGTAGTGTTGGTGGGGATGGTAGTGTTGGTGGGGATGGTAGTGTTGGTGGGGATGGTAGTGTGGTGGATGTAGTGGGAATGGTAGTGTTGGTGGGGATGGTAGTCTTGGTGGGGATGGTAGTCTTGGTGGGAATGGTAGTGTTGGTGGGAATGGTAGTGTTGGTGGGAATGGTAGTGTTGGTGGGAATGGTAGTGTTGGTGGGAATGGTAGTGTTGGTGGGAATGGTAGTGTTGGTGGGAATGGTAGTGTTGGTGTGAGTGGGAATGGTAGTGTTAGTGTGAGTGGGAATGGTAGTGTTAGTGTGAGTGGGAATGTTAGTGTGAGTGGGAATGTTAGTGTGAGTGGGAATGTTAGTGTGAGTGGGAATGTTAGTGTGAGTGGGAATGGTAGTGTTAGTGTGAGTGGGAATGGTAGTGTTAGTGTGAGTGGGAATGGTAGTGGGAATGGTAGTGGGAATGGTAGTGTGGGTGGGAATGGTAGTGTGGGTGGGAATGGTAGTGTTGGTGGGAATGGTAGTGTTGGTGGGAATGGTAGTGTTGGTGGGAATGGTAGTGTTGGTGGGAATGGTAGTGTTGGTGGGAATGGTAGTGTTGGTGGGAATGGTAGTGTTGGTGGGAATGGTAGTGTTGGTGGGAATGGTAGTGTTGGTGGGAATGGTAGTGTTGGTGGGAATGGTAGTGTTGGTGGGAATGGTAGTGTTGGTGGGAATGGTAGTGTTAGTGGGAATGGTAGTGTTGGTGGGAATTGTAGTGTTGGTGGGAATGGTAGTGTTGGTGGGAATGGTAGTGTTGGTGGGAATGGTAGTGTTGGTGGGAATGGTAGTGTTGGTGGGAATGGTTGTGTTGGTGGGAAGGGTTGTGTTGGTGGGAATGGTTGTGTTGGTGGGAATGGTTGTGTTGGTGGGAATGGTTGTGTTGGTGGGAATGGTTGTGTTGGTGGGAATGGTTGTGTTGGTGGGAATGGTTGTGTTGGTGGGAATGGTTGTGTTGGTGGGAATGGTTGTGTTGGTGGGAATGGTTGTGTTGGTGGGAATGGTTGTGTTGGTGGGAATGGTTGTGTTGGTGGGAATGGTAGTGTTGGTGGGAATGTTGGTGGGAATGGTGGTGGGAATGGTAGTGTTGGTGGGAATGGTAGTGTTGGTGGGAATGGTAGTGTTGGTGGGAATGGTAGTGTTGGTGGGGATGGTAGTGGGAATGGTAGTGTTGGTGGGGATGGTAGTGTTGGTGGGAATGGTAGTGTTGGTGGGAATGGTAGTGTTGGTGGGAATGGTAGTGTTGGTGGGGATGGTAGTGTTGGTGGGGATGGTAGTGGGGAATGGTAGTGGGGAATGGTAGTGTTGGTGGGAATGGTAGTGTTGGTGGGAATGGTAGTGTTGGTGGGAATGGTAGTGTTGGTGGGAATGGTAGTGTTGGTGGGAATGGTAGTGTTGGTGGGGATGGTAGTGTTGGTGGGAATGGTAGTGTTGGTGGGAATGGTAGTGTTGGTGGGGATGGTAGTGTTGGTGGGGATGGTAGTGGGAATGGTAGTGTTGGTGGGGATGGTAGTGTTGGTGGGAATGGTAGTGTTGGTGGGAATGGTAGTGTGGTGGAATGTTGGTGGGAATGGTAGTGTTGGTGGGGATGGTAGTGTTGGTGGGGATGGTAGTGGGGAATGGTAGTGTTGGTGGGAATGGTAGTGTTGGTGGGAATGGTAGTGGGAATGGTAGTGTTGGTGGGAATGGTAGTGTTGGTGGGAATGGTAGTGTTGGTGGGAATGGTAGTGTTGGTGGGAATGGTAGTGTTGGTGGGAATGGTAGTGTTGGTGGGAATGGTAGTGTTGGTGTGAGTGGGAATGATAGTGTTGGTGTGAGTGGGAATGGTAGTGTTAGTGTGAGTGGGAATGGTAGTGGGAATGGTAGTGTTAGTGGGAATGGTAGTGGGAATGGTAGTGTTGGTGGGAATGGTAGTGTTGGTGGGAATGGTAGTGTTGGTGGGAATGGTAGTGGGAATGGTAGTGGGAATGGTAGTGTTGGTGGGAATGGTAGTGTTGGTGGGAATGGTAGTGTTGGTGGGAATGGTAGTGTTGGTGTGAGTGGGAATGGTAGTGTTGGTGGGAATGGTAGTGTTGGTGTGAGTGGGAATGGTAGTGTTGGTGTGAGTGGGAATGGTAGTGTTGGTGTGAGTGGGAATGGTAGTGTTGGTGTGAGTGGGAATGGTAGTGTTGGTGTGAGTGGGAATGGTAGTGTTAGTGTGAGTGGGAATGGTAGTGTGAGTGGGAATGGTAGTGTTAGTGGGAATGGTAGTGGGAATGGTAGTGTGAGTGTGAATGGTAGTGTTAGTGGGAATGGTAGTGTTGGTGGGAATGGTAGTGGGAATGGTAGTGTTGGTGGGAATGGTAGTGTTGGTGGGAATGGTAGTGTTGGTGGGAATGGTAGTGGGAATGGTAGTGTTGGTGGGAATGGTAGTGTTGGTGGGAATGGTAGTGTTGGTGGGAATGGTAGTGTTGGTGGGAATGGTAGTGTTTTTGTAGTCTCTAATTCCCGTTCTTCCAAGTCTCGTTCGTCACTCTGATATTAGAATAATTGTGAGAAAGCTGTAAATCAAGGATTTTATTTTTTGTGCGTTTTGGTAACCATAAATCAAGTTATCTTTGTAAATGTTTCCCTGTTCAGTATCCTGAAGGACTATAATGCCTGTAAGTGTCAGGGCTGCCATTGTCGAAGGGAACCCAGGTCTTCTACCTTCAGCCAGCACCTTCACACATACTCCTGGACGGTCGGCTATGCGCCAGACCCACAGAACGTCTACTGGTGAGAATAAACACACACACACACACACACACACACACACACACACACACACACACACACACACACACACACACACACAGAGGATGGGAACCTCCCAAATCATTTGGGTTTCTGGATCCTTTCACTGCATTATAAGGCTGAGTTGAGAGAATGACTTATCAATGACCCAAACCCAGCTCAGTTAATCCCTACCATTGTAACGCTGAGTCGTCATAATGCTTCAGCAAAATGTACATTATCCCAGCGTCGTTGGTAGACACAATGTAAGTAACCTAATTTATGTCCCTCTAACTGCCCTGAATGCATCTACTGATCCTATAGCTATTATATGCTGTAATCATGATCCTATGAACCAGAGTTATACTGTTAACGCTGAGGTGGTGTGTCCTAGTAGGAAGACCACTGTTAACACTGAGGTGGTGTGTCCTAGTAGGAAGACCACTGTTAATACTGAGGTGGTGTGTCCTATAGGAAGACCACTGTTAACACTGAGATGGTGTGTCCTATAGGAAGACCACTGTTAACACTGAGGTGGTGTGTCCTAGTAGGAAGACCACTGTTAACACTGAGGTGGTGTGTCCTAGTCGGAAGACCACTGTTAACACTGAGGTGGTTGCTAGTAACAGAGGACATTTATATTCTGACTATCTCTGAAACTCACTTAGATAATACCTTTGATACAATGGTAGCAATACAAGGTTATAACATCTACATAAAATACAGAAATGCCAATGGTGGAGGTGTTGCCATTTATATTCCTGTAAAGCTTAGAGAGGATCTCGTGTGAAATACTGTTGAAGTAATATGGCTACAGGTTCATCTGCCTCACCTAAAGCCCATTCTGGTGGGAAGCTGCTATAGACCACCAAGTGCTAACAGTCAGTATCTGAATAACGTGTGAAATGCTTGATAATGTATGTGATATCAACAGAGAGGTATATTTTCTATGTGGTTTAAATATTCATCAAGTTGCCCACTCAAGAGAAAGCTTCAAACTGTAACCAGTCACTGCAATCTGGTTCAGGTTATCAGTCAACCTACCAGCGTAGTTACAAACAGCACAGGAATGAAATCATCAACATGTATTGATCACATCTTTACTAATGCTGCAGAAATGTGCTTGAAAGCCGTATCCAGATCCATAGGATGTAGTGATCACAATATAGTAGCCATATCTAGGAAAACCAAAGTTCCAAAGGCTGGGAGGTCATACAATAAGTTTTGTAGTGATTCCCATGTTGATGATGTAAAGAATATTTGTTGTTCCGTGGTGTGTAATGAGGAGCAACCAGACGCTGCACTTGACACATTTATAAAATTGCTTATTCCAGTTACTAATAAGCACCAATTAAGAAAATGACTGTAAAAACTGTTAAATCCCCGTGGATTGATGAGGAATTGATAAATGTTATGGTTGAGAGGGATGATGCAAAAGGAATGGCAGATAAGTCTGGCTGCACAACGGATTGGCAAACGTACTGCAAATTGAGAAATCATGTGACTAAACTGAATAAATAGAAGGAGAAACTAAACTATGAAACCAAGATAAATTATAAAAGAATGGTAGTAAAACATTTTGGTGCACCTTAAATGACATTTTGGGAAAAAAGGCAAACTCAGCTCCATCATTCATTGAATCAGATGGCTCATTCACCACAAAACACACTGATATTAAAAACTACTTAAATAATTTTGTTAATTGGCAAGATTAGAAAAGTTAGCCATCACTTGATAGCAACAAACGCTGACACTACACATATAAAAGACAAGCATTGTAATTTTGAATTCCGTAAAGTGGGTGTAGAAGAGGTTGTCTATCAACAATGACAAGCCGCTGGGTTCTGACAATCTGGATGGAAAATTACTGAGAATAATAGCACACGATATTGCCACTCCTATTTGCCATATTGTCAATTTAAGCCTACTAGAGAGTGTGTCCCCTCAGGCCTGTAGGGAAGCTAAAGTCATTCCGCTACCTAAGAAAAGTAAAGCTCCCTTTACTGGCTCAAATAGCCGACCAATCAGCCTGTTACCAATCCTTAGTAAACTTATTGAAAAAAATGGTGTTTGACCAGATAGGGTTATTTTACAGTAAACAAATTGACAACAGACTTTCAGCACGCTTATAGGGAAGGACATTCAACAAGCACAGCACTTACACAAATGACTGATGATTGGCTGAGAGAAATGTATTATATAAATATTTTCGCGCCTACTTTATTAGACTTCAGTGTGGCTTTAGACATTATCGCTTATAGTCTGCTGCTGGAAAAACGTATGTGCTATGGCTTTACACCCCCTGCTATAATGGCTTTACACTTCCTGCTATATTATGGATAAAGAGTTACCTGTCTAACAGAACACAGAGGGTGTTCTTTAATGGAAGCCTCTCCAACATAATCCAGCCAGAATCAGGAATTCCCCAGGGCAGCTGTCTAGGCCCCTTACTTTTTTCAATCTTTACTAATGCCATTGGTTTTTCTTATTTTTTTATTTTTTTTTCACCTTTATTTAACCAGGTAGGCAAGTTGAGAACAAGTTCTCATTTACAACTGCGACCTGGCCAAGATAAAGCACAGCAGTTCGACACATACAACAACACAGAGTTACACATGGAGTAAAACAAACATACAGTCAATAATTCAGTAGAAAAAAGAAAAATATATATACAGTGAGTGCAAATGAGGTGAGATAAGGGAGGTAAGGCAATAAATAGGCCATGGCAATTAGACACTGGAATGGTAGATGTACAGAAGATTAATGTGCAAGTAGAGATACTGGGGTGCAAAGGAGCAAAATAAATAAATAAATATGGTATGGGAATGAGGTAGTTGGAAGGGATGTTTACAGATGAGCTATGTACAGGTGCAGTGATCTGTGAGCTGCTCTGACAGCTGGTGCTTAAAGCTAGTGAGGGAGATATGGTTCTCCAACTTCAGTGATTTTTGCAGTTCGTTCCAGTCATTGGCAGCAGAGAACTGGAAGGAACTAATGGGGATCCATAATAAATCCCAGGAAGAGTAGCTGCTGCCTTGGCAGGAACTAATGGGGATCCATAACAAACCCCAGGAAGAGTAGCTGCTGCCTTGACAGGAACTAATGGGGATCCATAACAAACCCCAGGAAGAGTAGCTGCTGGTTGGCAGGAACTAATGGGGATCCATAATAAACCCCAGGAAGGGTAGCTGCTGCCTTGGCAGGAACTAATGGGGGATCCATAATAAACCCCAGGAAGAGTAGCTGCTGCCTTGGCAGGAACTAATGGTGATCCATAATAAACCACAGGAAGAGTAGCTGCTGCCTTGTCAGGAACTAATGGGGATCCATAATAAACCACAGGAAGTGTAGCTGCTGCCTTGTCAGGAACTAATGGGGATCCATAATAAACCACAGGAAGAGTAGCTGCTCCCTTGGCAGGATCTAATGGGGATCCATAATAAACCCCAGGAAGAGTAGCTGCTGCCTTGGCAGGAACTAATGGGGATCCACAAGAAATACAGATCACAGCACAGATTAATGTACTCAGTTTCCTCTCTGGGGAGTACAGTGGGTCACCACCAGACATCCAGACTGGAGTGTGTTATGATGTCACCACCAGACATCCAGACTGGAGTGTGTTATGATGTCATCCAGACTGGAGTGTGTTATGATGTCACCACCAGACAGTAGAGTGTGTTATGATGTCACCACCAGACAGTAGAGTGTGTTATGATGTCACCACTAGACAGAGTGTGTTATGATGTCACCACCAGACAGTAGAGTGTGTTATGATGTCACCACCAGACATCCAGACTGTGTTCTGGTTGGAACATCAGTTATCTTAACTCAGCGAGTGTGTCAGGATGACATCACCTATGCCAGATGTCAATAGTGAACCTGTCGGAATCTATTTGACTTTGATAAATGTAGAGAATCACCTCTAAGTATCTAAGAGCTTGGGGGGTAATTCAATTTCCATCCACTTTAGAGAAACCGTCTCTCTCCCCCCTCTCTAGATGCTTATCCAACTGCTGAATGCCAGTATCAAATTACCTCGCCGCTGAGGCAGTACGCATCTGGCACCATCACTTGGTGTCAGGCTCAGTCCTGTATATATGTGAAGTATTGTTGGGCGATACATCAAATTGAATATGATTTTCCCAAAGGCTTTTTTGTTGTTGTTGCAAGAATAGTTTTTAGTTTTTCTGAGCTTTTATGTCCGCTTGTTCTCATGTTGTCTTTTTGGTCTCGTCTCCTTTTGCTCCTTCTGTGCTGTGTGCACCTTCTCATTTACACCAGAGATCAGTTTATACAGGGCATTCGGAAAGTATTCAGACCTTTTTGACTTTTTCAACATTTTGTCACTTTACAGCCTTATTCTAAGATGTATTAAATTAAAAACAATTCCTAATCAATCTACACACAATATCCCATAATTTCAAAGTGAAAACAGGTTTTTTGACATTTTTGCAAATGTATACAAACATTAAATACAGAAATACATTATTTACATAAGTATTCAGACCCTTTGCAATGAGACTCAAAATTGAGGTCAGGTGCATCCTGTTTCCATTGATCATCCTTGAGATGTTTCTACAACTTGATTGGAGTCCACCTGTGGTCAATTCAATTGATTGGACATGATTTGGAAAGGCACACACCTGTCTATATAAGGTCCCACAGTTGACGGTGCATGTCAGAGCAAAAACCAAGCTATGAGGTCGAAGGAATTGTCCGTGGAGCTCCGAGACGACAGGATTGTGTCGAGGCACAGATCTGGGGAAGGGTACCAAAATATTTCTGCAGCATTGAAGGTCCCCAATAACACGGTGGCCTCCATCATTCTTAAATGGAAGAAGTTTGGAACCACTAAGACTCTTCCTATAGCTGGCCGCCCGGCCAAACTGAGCAATCGGGGGAGAAGGGCCTTGGTCAGGGAGGTGATCAAGAACCCGATGGTCACTCTGACAGAGCTCCAGAGTTCCTCTGTGGAGATAGGAGAACCTTCCAGAAGGACACTCCACCAATCAGGCCTTCATGGTAGAGTGGCCACTCCTCAGTAAAAGGCGCATGACAACCCGATCGAACATCTCTGGAGAAACCTGAAAATGACTGTGCAGCAACGCTCCCAATCCAACCTGACAGAGCTTGAGAGGATCTGCAGAGAAGAATGGGAGAAACTCCCCAAATACAGGTGTGCCAAGCTTGTAGCGTCATACCCAAGAAGGCTGTAATCGCTGCCAAAGCTGCTTCAACAAAGTACTGAGTAAAGGGTCTGAATACTTATGTAAATGTGATTGTTTTTTATATAACTTTGCAAAAATTCTAAGCCTGTTTTAGCTTTGTCATTATGGGGTATTGTGTGTTGAATGATGAGGAGAAAAAAAACAATATAATACAATTTAGAATAATGCTGTAACGTAACAAAATGTGGAAAAAGTCAAGTGGTCTGAATACTTTCCGAAGGCACTGTATAATGACGAGATGCTCATGTGTCCGCCCTAACAATGGGAGTTATTGGAAAAGCATTCCAGGTGACAACGTCATGAAGCTGGTTGAGAGAATGCCAAGAGTGTGCAAAGCTGTCATCAAGGCAAAGGGTGGCTACTTTGAAGAATCTCAAATATAAATATTTATTTCACACTTTTTGAGTTACTACATGATTCCATATGTGTTAATTCATAGTGTTGATGTGGGGATGTAGAAAATAGTAAAAATAATGAAAAACCCTTGAATGAGCAGGTGTGTCTTAAGTTTTGAATGGTAGATGTGGTCAGATGTTACTATGGAATACTGAAGTATAATTACAAGCATTTCATAAGTGTCAAAGGCTTTTATTGACAATTACATGAAGTTGATGCAAAGAGTCAGTATTTGCAGTGTTGACCCTTCTTTTTCAAGACCTCTGCAATCCGCCCTGGCATGCTGTCAATTAACTTCTGGGCCACATCCTGACTGATGGCAGCCCAGTCTTGCATAATCAATGCTTGGAGTTTGTCAGAATTTGTGGGTTTGTCCACCTGCCTCTTGAGGATTGACCACACATTCTCAATGGGATTAAGGTCTGGGGAGTTTCCTGGCCATGGACCCAAAATATTGATGTTTTGTTCCCCGAGCCACTTAGCCTTATGGCAAGGTGCTCCATCATGCTGGAAAAGGCATTGTTCGTCACCAAACTGTTCCTGGATGGTTGGGAGAAGTTGCTCTCGCAGGATGTGTTGGTACCATTCTTTATTCATGGCTGTATTCTTAGGCAAAATTGTGAGTGAGCCAACTCCCTTGGCTGAGAAGCAACCCCACACATGAATGGTCTCAGGATGCTTTACTGTTGGCATGACACAGGACTGATGGTAGCGCTCACCTCGTCTTCTCCGGACAAGCTTTTTTCCGGATGCCCCAAACAATCGGAAAGGGGATTCATCAGAGAAAATGACTTTACCCCAGTCCTCAGCAGTCCAATCCCTGTACCTTTTGCAGAATATCAGTCTGTCCCTGATGTTTTTCCTGGAGAGAAGGGGCTTCTTTTCTGCCCTTCTTGACACCAGGCCATCCTCCAAATGTCTTTACCTCACTGTGCGTGCAGATGCACTCACACCTGCCTGCTGCCATTCCTGAGCAAGCTCTGTACTGGTGGTGCCCCGATCCCGCAGCTGAATCAACTCTAGGAGACGGTCCTGGCGCTTGCTGGACTTTTTTGGGCGCCCTGAAGCCTTCTTCACAACAATTGAACCGCTCTCCTTGAAGTTCTTGATGATCCGATAAATGGTTGATTTAGGTGCAATCTTACTGGCAGCAATATCCTTGCCTGTGAAGCCCTTTTTGTGCAAAGCAATGAGGACGGCACGTGTTTCCTTGCAGGTAACCATGGTTGACAGAGGAAGAACAATGATTCCAAGCACCTCCTTTTGAAGCTTCCAGTCTGTTATTCGAACTCAATCAGCATGACAGAGTGATCTCCAGCCTTGTCCTCGTCAACACTCACACATGTGTTAACGAGAGAATCACTGACATGATGTCAGCTGGTCCTTTTGTGGCAGGGCTGAAATACAGTGGAAATGTTTTTTGGGGATTCAGTTCATTTGCATGGCAAAGAGGGACTTTGCAATAAATTGCAATTCATCTGATCACTCTTCATAACATTCTGGAGTATATGCAAATTGCCATCATACAAACTGAGGCAGCAGACTTTGTGAAAATTAATATTTCTGTCATTCTCAAAAACCTTTGGCCACGACTGTATACTATTTTATTTTCAGAACATAAATAACTAGAAATAACAACCCAACAACTTCTCCAACTCTAAAGATTGCAGTATTTGGAGAGATACGTTTCTCTGCCTCCACAAAGCCCCGAAATGATATTCTGACACCATTGAAAAGTTCACTGTCTGTCAACACACTGTGTCAGCCAGAACAATGTCTTCACCTAGCTGTCAACACACTGTGTCAGCCAGAACAATGTCTTCACCTAGCTGTCAACACACTGTGTCAGCCAGAACAATGTCTTCACCTAGCTGTCAACACACTGTGTCAGCCAGAACAATGTCTTCACCTAGCTGTCCTACAGCATAAGAAGAACACATTGGTCTTGTGTGTCAGTGGATTTGTCTGTTATTATGGAGATGGTTTTTACCATTCTTTACATGTGTGTTAATGAAAGCGCGTATTTTGGGATTGTCAACTTTTTCCAGAGATATGTTGGTGCTTGTGAAAGCCACATCCTCAGCATCTATGTTTTTACATGTATTTCTATAGCGAAATGAAAAGGGTTACTTCGTTCAGAAATAGACTACATTTTCGTAGATAAAATGCCTATTATTCCCATATAATGTTGATACAAGACCACGAATAAGTTAAATATTTATGTTGATAATGTCCTTAAAATAAGCTAATAGTTTGATGCATCAGGCTAAACCGTAGGCTGAGGATGAGAATAAGTTAAATCTTTATGTTGATAATGTCCCCGGCTAATAGTTTGATGCATCAGGCTAAACCGTAGGCTGAGGATGAGAATAAGTGTTGGCAAACGTTTTCATTTTATGTCATTCCTTTTAAATTTATTTGAGACTAATTGGATAATTCAGTTAGATGGGCAACTGGAGGCCTGCAGCCCCCACTTTTGTAGGCCTGGGGACCAATTACATGATAATAGTAACTATGCGTCAGCAGTCACTCGTCAGTTATCTTATTAAAAACTGCAAACATTTGCCTCAAACCTATGGCAAAATGTGTATAATTACAGGAAATGAACGTTAAAACTTTTGTCTTTGCTGTCATGACAGATGCCACTAAAATGTTTTCTCGCTGGGGGGGGTAATGGATGTGGGTACGCAGACCCACGAGACACTGCGGCTCCTCATGATGAATTCAGTTTTTTTGTGCCCCCCCCCCATCAGTTTCCCTGCGTTAGGTGATCATGGTGTTAATTGACACGTGGTGTGAGAAGGTGCTTTTTCAGCCTCGAGGTCGAATGATGATAATGCTGGGTAGAAAAACGCAACCAAAACACCTGGCCCAACCAAACCCAACCAAAACACCTGGCCCAACCAAACCCAACCAAAACACCTGGCCCAACCAAACCCAACCAAAACACCTGGCCCAACCAAACCCAACCAAAACACCTGGCCCAACCAAACCCAACCAAAACACCTGGCCCAACCAAACCCAACCAAAACACCTGGCCCAACCAAACCCAACCAAAACACCTGGCCCAACCAAACCCAACCAAAACACCTGGCCCAAACAAACCCAACCAAAACACCTGGCCCAAACAAACCCAACCAAAACACCTGGCCCAAACAAACCCAACCAAAACACCTGGCCCAACCAAACCCAACCAAAAAACCTGGCCCAAACAAACCCAACCAAACACCTGGCCCAACCAAACCCAACCAAAACACCTGGCCCAAACAAACCCAACCAAACACCTGGCCCAACCAAAACGCAACCAAAACACCTGGCCCAACATACGGACAGCAAAGTTCTATTCGTGGATTGATTGACCTGTCCTCTCCTTGTTTCTCCCAGGGAGCATCTGTCAGTAGGAGGGTTCCCCTGGTGGCTGAGATGCTTCATCATCAACTGTATCCTCTTCCTCCTCCTCTTCTTCCTCACAACCCCTGCCATCATCATCTCCACCATGGACAAGTTCAACGTCACCAAGCCTGTCGAGTACCTCAACGTGAGTCACCTTTGACCTCTCTTAGTGAAGCTCAGGAGGTCGACCGTCAGTGTGCGTCCCAAATGGCACCCTATTCCCTATTCTGGCTCCCTATTCTGGCACCCTATTTAGTGCACTAAATAAAGAAATAAAGTCCTATTTGGGAGGCAGCCTCAGTTTGACCCTTTTCAAGCCAAGCTGTACTGCACTGGCCTGGTTAGACGACCACCGTAACTGTGCTGGAACTATCAAAGCCAGCAGAGTACGGTTTGGTTGACACTATAGTGGGAAAAGGGCATTCATCTGTGTGCTTTTCCTAACCTTATCTGTTAATTAACCTTGATAAATTTTTCCCTTCTACCTCTCCTTCTCTTCTCATCCTCGTCCTCGTCCTCCTCCTCTTCCTTCCTCTCCTCTTCCTTCCTCTCCTCCCTCTTCCTCTCCTCCCTCTTCTTTCTCCTCCTCCCTCTTCTTTCTCCTCCTCCCTCTTCCTCCTCCTCCCTCTTCCTCCTCCTCCCTCTTCCTCCTCCTCCCTCTTCATTCCTCCCTCTTCCTCCTCCTCCCTCTTCCTCCTCCCTCTTCCTCCTCCCTCTTCTTCCTCCTCCCTCTTCTTCCTCCTCCCTCTTCTTCCTCCTCCCTCTTCTTCCTCCTCCCTCTTCTTCCTCCTCCCTCTTCCCTCTCCTCCCTCTTCCTCCTCCTCCCTCTTCCTCCTCCCTCTTCCTCCTCCTCCCTCTTCCTCCTCCCTCTTCCTCCTCCTCCCTCTTCCTCCTCCTCCCTCTTCCTCCTCCCTCTTCTTCCTCCTCCCTCTTCTTCCTCCTCCCTCTTCTTCCTCCTCCCTCTTCTTCCTCCTCCCTCTTCCCACTCCTCCCTCTTCCTCCTCCCTCTTCCTCTCCTCCTCCAGAACCCCATCGTGACCCAGTTCTTCCCCACCCTGCTGCTGTGGGCCTTCTCCGCCCTGCTACCCACCATCGTATACTACTCTGCCTTCTTCGAGGCCCACTGGACACGGTACCACTCACACACACGTAGTAATGTTGATCTTTTTTTACTGTGTATCTAAACACGTCTGGTCCCAGATCTGTTTGTCACTATGTAGGAGTTGGCAAAAACAGAGCACAAACTGATCTGGGACCTGGCTAACCTGTTAGAGCGGATAGCTCTTGTATTTTGTATTTCTCAATGTTCTCAATGTTGATTGTTTTGACTTTCCATGTATTCTAACAGGTCTGGAGAGAACAGGACCACTATGCATAAATGTTACACCTTCCTCATCTTCATGGTCTTACTGCTGCCCTCTCTAGGACTCAGCAGGTACTACATGTCTTCATTATTGTCCATGAAAATGTTTAATTGGGAAATCAACTTGATTTTTCCAACAGTTGTTTACAGACAGATTATTTCACTTATAACTCACTGTATCACAATTCCAGTGGGTCAGAAGGTTACATACACTAAGTTGACTGTGTCTTTAAACAGCTTGGAAAATTCCAGAAAATGATGTCATGGCTTTAGAAGCCTCTGATAGGCTAATTGACATCATTTCAGTGAATTGGAGGTGTACCTGTGGATGTATTTCAAGGCCTACCTTCAAACTTAGTGCCTCTTTGCTTGACATCATGGGGAAATCAAAAGAAATCAGCCAAGACCTCAGAAAAAAAATTGTAGACCTCCACAAGTCTGGTTCATCCTTGGGAGCAATTTCCAAACGCCTGAAGGTACCACGTTCATCTGTACAAACAATAGTATGCAAGTATAAGCACCATGGGATCACGCAGCCGTCATACCGCTCAGGAAGGAGATGCGTTCTGTATCCTAGAGATGAACGTACTTTGGTGCGAAAAGTGCAAATCAATCCCAGAACAACAGCAAAGGACCTTGTGAAGATGCTGGAGGAATCAACAAAAATAGAACTGTTTGGCCATAATGACCATCATTATGTTTGGAGGAAAAAGGGGGGGGCTTGCAAGCCGAAGAACACGATCTCAACTGTGAAGCACGGGGGTGGCAGCATCATGTTGTGGGGGTGCTTTGCTGCTGGAGGGACTGGTGCACTAAACAAAATAGATAGCATCATGAGAAAGGAAAATGAGGTGGATATATTGAAGCAACATCTCAAGACATTAGTCAGGTAGTTAAAGCTTGGTTGCAAACGGGTTTTCCTAATGGACAATGACCCCAAGTTGTGGCAAAATGGCTTAAGGACAACAAAGTCAATCCTATTGAAATTTTGTGGGCAGAACTGAAAAAGCGTGTGCAAGCAAGGAGGCCTACAAACCTGACTCAGTTACACCAGCTCTGTCAGGAGGAATGGGCCAAAATTCACCCAATTTATTGTGGGAAGCTTGTGGAAGGCTACACCAAACGTTTGACCCAAGTTAAACAATTTAAAGGCAATGCTACCAAATACTAATTGAGTGTATGTAAACTTCTGACCCACTGGGAATGTGATGAAAGAAATAAAAGCTGAAATAAATCCTTCTCTCTACTATTATTCTGACATTTCACATTCTTAAAATAAAGTGGTGATCCTAACTGACCTAAAACAGGGAATTTTTACTAGGATTAAATGTCAGGAATTGTGAGTTTAAATGTATTTGGCTAAGGTGTATGTAAACTTCCGACTTCAACTGTATATATATATTTTTTAATTGTCTTTGGTATGACTCTGCTAGGGATCGAACTCCCAACCTTCCAATCTGAGGGCGGACACTCAATGGAGCCCATCACCAGCCTTAATCTGGGTTCACCAGCCTTAATCTGGGTTCACTAGCCTTAATCTGGGTTCACCAGCCTTAATCTGGGTTCACTAGCCTTAATCTGGGTTCACCAGCCTTAATCTGGGTTCACCAGCCTTAATCTGGGTTCACCAGCCTTAATCTGGGTTCACCAGCCTTAATCTGGGTTCACCAGCCTTAATCTGGGTTCACCAGCCTTAATCTGGGTTCACTAGCCTTAATCTGGGTGCAGGAAACTGTCCCTTTATGATCCCATTCTCAGTCATGGAGTCTCTAATCCAATCATCAACCATCACTCCGAGAACTCAACTGTTTCCTTCTTCATTTCAGTCTGGATGTTTTCTTCCGATGGCTGTTTGACAAGCGCTTCCTGGCTGATGCCGCTGTGAGGTTTGAGTAAGTAGCAGTTCCTAGTTCCTCTCCAAAGTTTCTTCCTAGGTTCCTGGCATCTAGGGAGTTTTTCCAAGCCACCGTACTTTCTACATCTGTGTTGCTTGCTGTTTGGGGGTTTTAGGCTGGCTATCTGTATAAGCACTTTGTGACATCGGCTGATGTAAAAAAAGGGCTTTAATAAGATACAGTTGATTTGATTTGACCACATTGTCAGTCACAAGATATTACTTTGGATGAATGAAACTTGCCTATCAACCTCCAGAATGATATTTTCAAAATCTTATGTAATTGTTGAACTTTGCATGTGGGTATGTCCTTTACAATACTCGTCAGCAGCAGTAACTCAACCTTTATGGTATGTCTGGTGTCTGTCTGCTCTCAACCTTAGAACCTTCACCCTGTGCATTGTGGTCTCTGTTGGCCTCGTTCTGGCTCATAATGTAAACGTTTGTCAGTCATATCTTAGTGCTGCTTGTAACAATTATCTGTCTTTCAGTTACGGACAGTCAGAACAGCTTCCATATTCTCTGATGTGTCCCTTATGGAACTATCTGTTTGTTTAGTGTCGTCTTTTAGGAAGGGCTGAACCCCTAGCAGACTAGCCAGGGTATTTTAATCTGTTTAGTGTCGTCTTTTAGGAAGGGCTGAACCCCCTAGCAGACTAGCCAGAGTATTTTAATCTGTTTGTTTAGTGTCGTCTTTTAGGAAGGGCTGAACCCCCTAGCAGACTAGCCAGAGTATTTTAATCTGTTTAGTGTCGTCTTTTAGGAAGGGCTGAACCCCTAGCAGACTAGCCAGAGTATTTTAATCTGTTTGTTTAGTGTCGTCTTTTAGGAAGGGCTGAACCCCCTAGCAGACTAGCCAGAGTATTTTAATCTGTTTGTTTAGTGTCGTCTTTTAGGAAGGGCTGAACCCCCTAGCAGACTAGCCAGGGTATTTTAATCTGTTTAGTGTCGTCTTTTAGGAAGGGCTGAACCCCTAGCAGACTAGCCAGGGTATTTTAATCTGTTTAGTGTCGTCTTTTAGGAAGGGCTGAACCCCTAGCAGACTAGCCAGGGTATTTTAATCTGTTTAGTGTCATCTTTTAGGAAGGGCTGAACCCCTAGCAGACTAGCCAGGGTATTTTAATCTGTTTGTTTAGTGTCGTCTTTTAGGAAGGGCTGAACCCCTAGCAGACTAGCCAGGGTATTTTAATCTGTTTGTTTAGTGTCGTCTTTTAGGAAGGGCTGAACCCCCTAGCAGACTAGCCAGGGTATTTTAATCTGTTTAGTGTCGTCTTTTAGGAAGGGCTGAACCCCTAGCAGACTAGCCAGGGTATTTTAATCTGTTTAGTGTTGTCTTTTAGGAAGGGCTGAACCCCCTAGCAGACTAGCCAGGGTATTTTAATTTTACCCCACGAGGTCCGGAATGCTGCTGGTTTCCAGTAGGGTTAGAATGAGTTACCACACCTGGCCAGCAGGGCTAGAATGAGTTACCTGGCCAGCAGGGTTAGAATGAGTTACCTGGCCAGCAGGGTTAGAATGAGTTACCTGGCCAGCAGGGTTAGAATGTGTTACCTGGCCAGTAGGGTTAGAATGAGTTACCTGGCCAGCAGGGTTAGAATGAGTTACCTGGCCAGCAGGGTTAGAATGTGTTACCTGGCCAGTAGGGTTAGAATGCGTTACCTGGCCAGCAGGGTTAGAATGCGTTACCTGGCCAGCAGGGTTAGAAAGAGTTACCACACCTGGCCAGTAGGGTTAGAATGAGTTACCTGGCCAGCAGGGTTAGAATGAGTTACCTGGCCAGCAGGGTTAGAATGAGTTACCACACCTGGCCAGCAGGGTTAGAATGAGTTACCACACCTGGCCAGCAGGGTTAGAATGAGTTACCACACCTGGCCAGCAGGGTTAGAATGAGTTACTTGGCCAGCAGGGTTAGAATGAGTTACCTGGCCAGCAGGGTTAGAATGAGTTACCTGGCCAGCAGGGCTAGAATGAGTTACCTGGCCAGCAGGGTTAGAATGAGTTACCTGGCCAGTAGGGTTAGAATGAGTTACCACACCTGGCCAGCAGGGTTAGAATGAGTTACCTGGCCAGCAGGGTTAGAATGAGTTACCTGGCCAGCAGGGTTAGAATGAGTTACCTGGCCAGCAGGGTTAGAATGAGTTACCTGGCCAGCAGGGTTAGAATGAGTTACCTGGCCAGCAGGGTTAGAATGAGTTACCTGGCCAGCAGGGTTAGAATGAGTTACTTGGCCAGCAGGGTTAGAATGAGTTACCACACCTGGCCAGCATGGTTAGAATGCGTTACCTGGCCAGCAGGGTTAGAATGAGTTACGACACCTGGCCAGCATGGTTAGAATGCGTTACCTGGCCAGCAGGGTTAGAATGAGTTACCACACCTGGCCAGCATGGTTAGAATGCGTTACCTGGCCAGCAGGGTTAGAATGAGTTACCACACCTGGCCAGCATGGTTAGAATGCGTTACCTGGCCAGCAGGGTTAGAATGAGTTACGACACCTGGCCAGCAGGGTTAGAATGAGTTACCTGGCCAGTAGGGTTAGAATGAGTTACCACACCTGGCCAGCAGGGTTAGAATGAGTTACCTGGCCAGCAGGGTTAGAATGAGTTACCTGGCCAGCAGGGCTAGAATGAGTTACCTGGCCAGCAGGGTTAGAATGCGTTACCTGGCCAGCAGGGTTAGAATGAGTTACCTGGCCAGTAGGGTTAGAATGAGTTACCTGGCCAGCAGGGTTAGAATGAGTTACCTGGCCAGCAGGGTTAGAATGAGTTACCTGGCCAGCAGGGTTAGAATGAGTTACCTGGCCAGCAGGGCTAGAATGAGTTACCTGGCCAGCAGGGTTAGAATGAGTTACTACACCTGGCCAGCAGGGTTAGAATGAGTTACCTGGCCAGCAGGGTTAGAATGAGTTACCACACCTGGCCAGCAGGGTTAGAATGAGTTACCTGGCCAGTAGGGTTAGAATGAGTTACCTGGCCAGTAGGGTTAGAATGAGTTACCTGGCCAGTAGGGTTAGAATGAGTTACCTGGCCAGCAGGGTTAGAATGAGTTACCTGGCCAGCAGGGTTAGAATGAGTTACCTGGCCAGCAGGGTTAGAATGAGTTACCTGGCCAGCAGGGTTAAATGAGTTACTTGGCCAGCAGGGTTAGAATGAGTTACCTGGCCAGTAGGGTTAGAATGAGTTACCTGGCCAGCAGGGTTAGAATGAGTTACCTGGCCAGCAGGGTTAGAATGAGTTACCACACCTGGCCAGCAGGGTTAGAATGAGGTACCTGGCCAGCAGGGCTAGAATGAGTTACCTGGCCAGCAGGGTTAGAATGAGTTACCTGGCCAGTAGGGTTAGAATGAGTTACCTGGCCAGCAGGGTTAGAATGAGTTACCTGGCCAGTAGGGTTAGAATGAGTTACCTGGCCAGTAGGGTTAGAATGAGTTACCTGGCCAGTAGGGTTAGAATGAGTTACCTGGCCAGCAGGTTTAGAATGAGTTACCTGGCCAGTAGGGTTAGAATGAGTTACCACACCTGGCCAGCAGGGTTAGAATGAGTTACTTGGCCAGCAGGGTTAGAATGAGTTACCTGGCCAGCAGGGTTAGAATGAGTTACCTGGCCAGCAGGGCTAGAATGAGTTACCTGGCCAGCAGGGCTAGAATGAGTTACCTGGCCAGCAGGGTTAGAATGAGTTACCTGGCCAGCAGGGTTAGAATGAGTTACCTGGCCAGCAGGGTTAGAATGAGTTACCTGGCCAGCAGGGTTAGAATGAGTTACCTGGCCAGTAGGGTTAGAATGAGTTACCACACCTGGCCAGCAGGGTTAGAATGAGTTACCTGGCCAGCAGGGTTAGAATGAGTTACCACACCTGGCCAGCAGGGTTAGAATGAGTTACCTGGCCAGCAGGGTTAGAATGAGTTACCTGGCCAGCAGGGTTAGAATGAGTTACCTGGCCAGCAGGGTTAGAATGAGTTACCTGGCCAGCAGGGTTAGAATGAGTTACCTGGCCAGCAGGGTTAGAATGAGTTACCTGGCCAGCAGGGTTAGAATGAGTTACCTGGCCAGCAGGGTTAGAATGAGTTACTTGGCCAGCAGGGTTAGAATGAGTTACCACACCTGGCCAGCATGGTTAGAATGCGTTACGACACCTGGCCAGCATGGTTAGAATGCGTTACCTGGCCAGCAGGGTTAGAATGCGTTACCTGGCCAGCAGGGTTAGAATGAGTTACCACACCTGGCCAGCATGGTTAGAATGCGTTACCTGGCCAGCAGGGTTAGAATGAGTTACGACACCTGGCCAGCAGGGTTAGAATGAGTTACCTGGCCAGTAGGGTTAGAATGAGTTACCACACCTGGCCAGCAGGGTTAGAATGAGTTACCTGGCCAGCAGGGTTAGAATGAGTTACCTGGCCAGCAGGGCTAGAATGAGTTACCTGGCCAGCAGGGTTAGAATGCGTTACCTGGCCAGCAGGGTTAGAATGAGTTACCTGGCCAGTAGGGTTAGAATGAGTTACCTGGCCAGCAGGGTTAGAATGAGTTACCTGGCCAGCAGGGTTAGAATGAGTTACCTGGCCAGCAGGGTTAGAATGAGTTACCTGGCCAGCAGGGCTAGAATGAGTTACCTGGCCAGCAGGGTTAGAATGAGTTACCACACCTGGCCAGCAGGGTTAGAATGAGTTACCTGGCCAGCAGGGTTAGAATGAGTTACCACACCTGGCCAGCAGGGTTAGAATGAGTTACCTGGCCAGTAGGGTTAGAATGAGTTACCTGGCCAGTAGGGTTAGAATGAGTTACCTGGCCAGTAGGGTTAGAATGAGTTACCTGGCCAGCAGGGTTAGAATGAGTTACCTGGCCAGCAGGGTTAGAATGAGTTACCTGGCCAGCAGGGTTAGAATGAGTTACTTGGCCAGCAGGGTTAGAATGAGTTACCTGGCCAGTAGGGTTAGAATGAGTTACCTGGCCAGCAGGGTTAGAATGAGTTACCTGGCCAGCAGGGTTAGAATGAGTTACCTGGCCAGCAGGGTTAGAATGAGTTACCACACCTGGCCAGCAGGGTTAGAATGAGTTACCTGGCCAGCAGGGTTAGAATGAGTTACCTGGCCAGTAGGGTTAGAATGAGTTACCTGGCCAGCAGGGTTAGAATGAGTTACCTGGCCAGTAGGGTTAGAATGAGTTACCTGGCCAGTAGGGTTAGAATGAGTTACCTGGCCAGTAGGGTTAGAATGAGTTACCTGGCCAGCAGGGTTAGAATGAGTTACCTGGCCAGTAGGGTTAGAATGAGTTACCACACCTGGCCAGCAGGGTTAGAATGAGTTACCTGGCCAGTAGGGTTAGAATGAGTTACCTGGCCAGCAGGGTTAGAATGAGTTACCTGGCCAGTAGGGTTAGAATGAGTTACCACACCTGGCCAGCAGGGTTAGAATGAGTTACCACACCTGGCCAGCAGGGTTAGAATGAGTTACCTGGCCAGCAGGGTTAGAATGAGTTACCTGGCCAGTAGGGTTAGAATGAGTTACCTGGCCAGTAGGGTTAGAATGAGTTACCTGGCCAGTAGGGTTAGAATGAGTTACCTGGCCAGCAGGGTTAGAATGAGTTACCTGGCCAGCAGGGTTAGAATGAGTTACCTGGCCAGCAGGGTTAGAATGAGTTACCTGGCCAGTAGGGTTAGAATGAGTTACCTGGCCAGTAGGGTTAGAATGAGTTACCTGGCCAGTAGGGTTAGAATGAGTTACCTGGCCAGCAGGGTTAGAATGAGTTACCTGGCCAGCAGGGTTAGAATGAGTTACCTGGCCAGCAGGGTTAGAATGAGTTACCTGGCCAGTAGGGTTAGAATGAGTTACCTGGCCAGTAGGGTTAGAATGAGTTACCTGGCCAGCAGGGCTAGAATGAGTTACCTGGCCAGCAGGGTTAGAATGAGTTACCTGGCCAGCAGGGTTAGAATGAGTTACCTGGCCAGCAGGGTTAGAATGAGTTACCTGGCCAGTAGGGTTAGAATGAGTTACCACACCTGGCCAGCAGGGTTAGAATGAGTTACCTGGCCAGCAGGGTTAGAATGAGTTACCTGGCCAGCAGGGTTAGAATGAGTTACCTGGCCAGCAGAATTAGAATGAGTTACCTGGCCAGCAGGGTTAGAATGAGTTACCTGGCCAGTAGGGTTAGAATGAGTTACCTGGCCAGCAGGGTTAGAATGAGTTACCTGGCCAGCAGGGTTAGAATGAGTTACCTGGCCAGCAGGGTTAGAATGAGTTACCTGGCCAGCAGGGTTAGAATGAGTTACCACACCTGGCCAGCAGGGTTAGAATGAGTTACCTGGCCAGCAGGGTTAGAATGAGTTACCTGGCCAGTAGGGTTAGAATGAGTTACCTGGCCAGCAGGGTTAGAATGAGTTACCTGGCCAGTAGGGTTAGAATGAGTTACCATACCTGGCCAGCAGGGTTAGAATGAGTTACCTGGCCAGCAGGGTTAGAATGAGTTACCTGGCCAGCAGGGTTAGAATGAGTTACCTGGCCAGCAGGGCTAGAATGAGTTACCTGGCCAGTAGGGTTAGAATGAGTTACCTGGCCAGTAGGGTTAGAATGAGTTACCACACCTGGCCAGCAGGGTTAGAATGAGTTACCTGGCCAGCAGGGTTAGAATGAGTTACCTGGCCAGTAGGGTTAGAATGAGTTACCTGGCCAGTAGGGTTAGAATGAGTTACCTGGCCAGCAGGGTTAGAATGAGTTACCACACCTGGCCAGTAGGGTTAGAATGAGTTACCACACCTGGCCAGTAGGGTTAGAATGAGTTACCACACCTATTTAATCGTCTCAGATCCAGAGTGAATAGGGTCTGAGGTTCAGTGAGTAATATTGTTGTTGTGATGTAATTTCCTGTCTTCGCCCCACCTCATAGTCTAACGTAGTGGTTCTTATCTTACCAGCTAACAATTATCTCCTCTGGACCAATCAGAACAGCTTCCCATATTCTGTCATCATATTGTGTCCTCATTTAACTGGCTGTTGTTTTGTGTTTAGGATAGTCATTTAGTACGGAGTTAGTCTGTAATTTCCCCCTTTCACACTGTTGTATCGACCCGTACTGGGCCGGCCTGGTTACTCATCCTACATCGTTTAAAAAACCATGCTGGAAAGAATACTGTGAAGAGAAACAGAACAAATCCAATCCAGCGTAGTATTGTTCTGGTTGGCACTATAGTCTGAAAAAGGTATGTTATTGCTGTGATGTCATTTCCTGTCCCCCCCACCCCACCAGGTGTGTGTTCCTGCCTGACAACGGGGCGTTCTTTGTGAACTATGTCATCGCGTCGGCGTTCATCGGTAACGCCATGGATCTGCTGAGGATCCCTGGTCTGCTCATGTATATGACCCGGCTGTGTCTGGCTCGCTCTGCTGCCGAGAGACGCAACGTCAAGAGGGTGAGTAGAGGAGCGCCACCTGGTGGTCAGGAAGACTTCAGTTATTCCATCTCGTAAACTACATCACTACTAGGGTGAAAATAGTTATATCAAAGATGATCTATGGACTGACAAGATAGTCGACTGACCGCTCTAACAATGGGAATAAATGTCCGACATAAAACGGCAAATATTTTTTGTCAAAGTTGCCAGAATGCCACATTCGTCCACTTAAATCAGTACATTCGTAACAACCTAAACATCACACAACTTCTATTCGATCAAATAAGCCTCACGTTGCAAATTACTAATTACATTTTATGTTGACTAAATACGACACTCAATGACCCCCATACATAAAATCCCCACTTCCACTGGTTAACGCTGTATTTTCATGTGGACAGATTTTGGGGCGGAGTCAATTCTCTCACTCTTCCTCTCTGGTTATATGTTACTGCAGTGTTCCCCCAACCCTGGTCCTCCAGGGTTGTACTGTTGGGTCTACTGGAGAACCAGGGTTGGGAAAACACTGTGCTACTGACTGGGTCATGGTCAAATACCGTTAAAACCAGTCAATTCAGGAAGTAAACTGACATTTCAATGAGGAGAGCAATGAGTAAATTGACATTTCAATTTACTTCCTGAATTGACTGTGTTGAAGTGGAATGAACCCCAACCCCCTGACCAAGCTATGCTTTTGTTGAACTTAAGCTTCCCTAAGGACATAAAATAATATCCTCCTGTTAATGTGTGTGTCTCTGCATCATCAAGCATGAGTTCCAGTTCTAGAACTCTATTTCTATGCTCTGCAGCACCAGGTCTTTGAGTTCCAGTTCTATAACTCTATTTCTATAACTCTAGTTTCTATAACTCAGTTCTATAACTCTATTTCTATGCTTTGCAGCACCAGGTGTATGAGTTCTAGTTCTATAACTCTAGTTTCTATAACTCTAGTTTCTATAACTCTATTTCTATGCTCTGCAGCACCAGGCGTATGAGTTCCAGTTCGGGGCGGCCTATGCCTGGATGATGTGTGTCTTCAC
Organism: Salmo trutta; assembly: GCF_901001165.1. Classification (NCBI taxonomy): domain Eukaryota; kingdom Metazoa; phylum Chordata; class Actinopteri; order Salmoniformes; family Salmonidae; genus Salmo; species Salmo trutta. Next base: position 44,172,331 of record NC_042966.1, on the reverse strand, counting down.
TGTGGTCATGACATACAGCATCACCTGTCCAATCATCGTCCCCTTCGGTGAGCTGAGATCCACTGTTACTAACTGGCCACTGGGCACAGAGGGGTTAAATCAACGTGGAAAATATAATGGATTTGCACAAAGTCATCAACTATTGTTTTGAAGGTGAAATTTCAACCACAGGATTATGGTAATCAATTTTCAACATAGACAAGCCTTGTATAAAATATGTTGAATTTATACCTTTGAAACAATGTCAGATCTTCAACGTAATATCCACTATAAGAAAAAATAAAAACTCTAGGCTGTTACCAATGTGCTATGTTGAGAATGATTATTGAGGAATCTCCACTTAACAGATTCACTGTTGCTATCAAAGTTATTCCAAAGGGTAGGTTCAACAGAGCAAATGAAATATAACTATACTTTTATAAATTATATCATCAATAATACTATTTAGGCCTATACAGCGTTTAGGGAGTCATAAACAGCTGTTGTTAAAATTGGACCCAAGATTGATCTGAAATACACGAAACATAAAGAATATGACTCAATCAAACTGGATTCAGACTGGATTCAGACTGGATTCAAACTGGATTTAAACTGGATTTAAACTGGATTTAAAGTTTGATTGAATTGAGTCCTATTCTTTAACTTGAAATGGAGATGTGGATCCAACATATCAATTATTAATTTGTAGACAAACTGGAATCAAACAGGATTCAACCTGGAATTGAAGCCAGACTATGTGATACAGATGGAATTATCCAAACAGTAGATGGATCTCCTTTAAATGTTGATGTTTGGTTGCGTTGTCAATCGAACACAATTCAATAAAATTATTTATCACCTGTCTGGAGTAGGTTATTTATCACCTGTCTGGAGTAGGTTATTTATCACCTGGCTGGAGTAGGTTATTTATCACCTGGCTGGAGTAGGTTATTTATCACCTGACTAGTAGGTTATTTATCACCTGGCTGGAGTAGGTTATTTATCACCTGGCTGGAGTAGGTTATTTATTACCTGGCTGGAGTAGGTTATTTATCACCTGGCTGGAGTAGGTTATTTATCACCTGGCTGGAGTAGGTTATTTACCACCTGGCTGGAGTAGGTTATTTATCACCTGGCTGGAGTAGGTTATTTACCACCTGGCTGGAGTAGGTTATTTACCACCTGGCTGGAGTAGGTTATTTACCACCTGGCTGGAGTAGGTTATTTATCACCTGGCTGGAGTAGGTTATTTATCACCTGGCTGGAGTAGGTTATTTATCACCTGGCTGGAGTATGTTATTTATCACCTGGCTGGAGTATGTTATTTATCACCTGGCTGGAGTAGGTTATTTATCACCTGACTGGAGTAGGTTATTTATCACCTGGCTGGAGTAGGTTATTTACCACCTGGCTGGAGTAGGTTATTTACCACCTGGCTGGAGTAGGTTATTTACCACCTGGCTGGAGTAGGTTATTTACCACCTGGCTGGAGTAGGTTATTTACCACCTGGCTGGAGTAGGTTATTTACCACCTGGCTGGAGTAGGTTATTTACCACCTGGCTGGAGTAGGTTATTTACCACCTGGCTGGAGTAGGTTATTTATCACCTGGCTGGAGTAGGTTATTTATCACCTGGCTGGAGTAGGTTATTTATCACCTGACTAGTAGGTTATTTATCACCTGGGTTATTTATCACCTGGCTGGAGTAGGTTATTTATCACCTGGCTGGAGTAGGTTATTTATCACCTGACTAGTAGGTTATTTATCACCTGACAGAATAACTATGAGAAAGTAACAATGATTAGTGAATGTTTGACAGTCAATATTCCCGGGACACATTCCATTTCTAAAATGAAGAGGGGAGGGGACCCCTGTAGTGGGGCTTATGGACAATCTAGTTTTTTCGCCCAATGACTGGCTCTGCTCCTCCCTCCCTCCCTCCCTCCCTCCCTCCCTCTCTACCTCTCTCTCTCTCTCTCTCTCTACCTCTCTCTCTCTCTCTCTCTCTCTCTCTACCTCTCTCTCTCTACCTCTCTCTCTCTACCCCTCTCCCTCTCTCTCTACCCCTCTCTCTCTCTACCCCTCTCTGTCTCTCTCTACCCCTCTCTCTCCCTCTCTTTCTCCCTCTCTTTCTCCCTCTCTTTCTCCCTCTCTTTCTCCCTCCCTCCCTCCCTCCCTCCCTCCCTCCCTCCAGGTCTGATGTACATGCTGTTGAAGCACCTGGCAGATCGCTACAACATGTACTATGCCTACCTTCCCTCCAAGCTGGACAAGAAGATCCACTCTGGAGCCGTCAACCAGGTGGTGGCAGCACCCATCCTCTGTCTCTTCTGGCTCCTGTTCTTCTCCACTCTCCGCACAGGTACGAGGTCGCCACCTAGTGGCCGCTCTGGGCCATAACAGTCTGTCTCATATACAGTACCTTCAAAAAGTGTTCAACGCCTCTTGACTTTTTCCAACATTTTATTGTTACAGCCTGAATTTTAAAAATTGATCAAATTTAGATTTATTTTTTTTTGTCGCTGGCTTACATACAATACCCCATAATGTCAAAGTAGAATTATGTTTTTATTTTTTACAAATGAATTAAACATTTAAAATCTGAAATCTCTTCTGTTAGCAACAAGGCACTAAAGTAATACTGCAAAAACAAAAAATGGACAAACCAGTTAACCCTTTGCCCTGAATACTGTTCTGATTCGGGATTAAACTTGGAACTTTGTTATACTCAGAAGTATAGGAACTTTAGTTACAAAAGAGACGTAATGAAGCTTGGGAGGGGCTGAGGATAGGAAAACAATGGCACATTACAGTAATGATAAGGGGAGGAACCATATCACTTAGTTCCCTGCTTAGCATGAATGTTGCAATGTTTAGCGATAAGGAGGAGACTCCACCCAAAGTGAGGTATGAATACCACCACAGGGGAAGCCATGTCTGTTTTCTGAATTACAGCTGTGTCGACCCTTTGGGAAGAATTAAACTTGGTTAAGCTTCTCTAGTGTCCAAAATTAGAACCTAACAATACAAAATGTTATGTTTTGGGGCAAATCCAATACATTGCTGAGTACCACTCTCCATATTTTCAAGCATACGGTGCATTCAGAAAGTATTCAAACCCTTTACCCTTTTCCTCATTTTGTTACGTTACAGCCTTATTCTAAAATGGATTAAATTACTTTTTTTCCTCATCAGTCTACACAGAATACCCCATAATGACAAGGCAAAAACAGGTTTTTAGACATTTTTGCAAATGTGTGTAGTCGACAGTGCATGTCAGAGAAAAAAACCAAGCCATGAGGTCGAAGGAATTATCCGTAAAGCTCCGAGACAGGATTGTGTCGAGGCACAGATCTGGGGAAGGGTGCCAAAACATTTATACAGCATTGAAGGTTCCCAAGAACACAGTGGCCTCCATCACTCTTAAGTGGAAGAAGTTTGGAACCACCAAGACTCTTCCTAGAGCTGGCCGCCCGGACAAACTGAGCAATCTGGGGAGAAGAGCCTTGGTCAGGGAGGTGACCAAGAACCCAATGGTCACTCTGACAGAGCTCTATAATTCCTCTGTGGAGATGGGAGAACCTTCCAGAAGGACAACCATCTCTGCAGCACTCCACCAATCAGGCCTTTATGGTAGAGTGGCCAGATGAAAGTCACTCCTCAGTAAGTCACATGACAGCCTGTTTGGAGTTTGCCAAAAGGCACATAAAGACTCTGACCATGAAAAACAGGATTCTTTGGTCTGATGAAACCAAGATTGAACTCTTTGGCCTGAATGCCAAGCGTCACGTCTGGAGGAAACCTGGCACCATCCCTACAGTGACGCATGGTGGTGGCAGCATCATGCTGTGGGGATGTTTTTCAGCAGCAGGGACTGGGAGACTAGTCAGGATCGAGGGAAAGATGAACAGAGTAAAGTACAGAGAGATCCTTGATGAAAACCTGCTCCAGAGCCCTCAGGACCTCAGACTGGGGCGAAGGTTCACCTTCCAACAGGACAACGACCCTAAGCACACAGCCAAGACAATGCAGGAGTGGCTTCAGGACAAGTCTCTGAATGTCCTTGAGTGGCCAGCCAGAGCCCAGACTTGAACCCGATTGAACATCTCTGGGGAGACCTGAAAATAGCTGTGCAGCGACGCTCCCCATCCAACCTGACAGAGCTTGAGAGGATCTGCAGAGAAGAATGGGAGAAACTCCCCAAATACAGGTGTGCCAAGCTTGTAGCGTCATACCCAAGAAGACTCAAGGCTGTAATCGCTGCCAACGGTGCTTCAACAAAGTACTGAGTTTAGGGTCTGAATACTTATGTAAATGTGATATTACCGGTTTTTATTTGTAATAAATGTGTAAAAATTGTAACTGTTTTTGCTTTGTCCTTATGGGCTATTGTGTGTAGATTGAAGAGGGACATTGTTTATTTTGACTAAGGCTGTAATGTAACAAAAAGTGGAAAAAGTCAAGGGGTCTGAATACTTTCCGAATGAATTCAAGGCTGTAACTTTGAATAAGGGTTTGACATTTGGGGAAATTACACTCTAATTGTTTTATATATTTTTTTACATTTTGTCAGAAAATGCAGTTCTGTCTCAGGTTCTGCTGTGGTGCAGTGGTTGCACAGCCTTTCCTCTACAGGGAGCCAGGTTTTCCTGTGTCTACCCTTCACTCACTCTCAATTTAAGGGTCTTTATTGGCATGGGAAACATATGTTAACTTTGCCAAAGCAAGTAAAATAGATAATAAATAAAAGTGAAATAAACAATAAAAATTAACAGTAAACATTACACTCACAGAAATTCCAAAAGAATAAAGACATTACAAATGTCATATTATGTCTATATACAGTGTTGTAATGATGTGAAAATAGTTCAAGTACAAAAATGAACATAAATATGGGTTGTATTTACAATGGCGTTTGTTCTTCACTGGTTGACCTTTTCTTGTGGCAACAGGTCACAAATCTGGCTGCTGTGATGGCACACTGTGGTATTTCACCCTGTAGATATGGGAGTTTATCAGAATCGGGTTTATTTTTAAATTTTTTGTGGATCTGTGTAATCTGAGGGAAATATGTGTCTCTAATATGGTCATACATTGGCAGGAGGTTAGGAAGTGCAGCTCAGTTTCCACCTCATTTTGTGGGCAGTGTTGCACATAGCCTGTCTTCTCTTGAGAGCCAGGTCTGCCTACGGCGACCTTTCTCAATAGCAAGGCTATGCTCACTGAGTCTATACATAGTCAAAGCTTTCCTTAAGTTTGGGTCAGTCACAGTGGTCAGGTATTCTGCCACTGTGTTCTCTCTGTTTAGGGACAAATAGCATTCTAGTTTGCTCTGTTTTTTTTTGTTCATTCTTTCCAGTGTGTCAAGTAATTATCTTTTTGTTTTCTCATGATTTGGTTGGGTCTAATTGTGTTGCTGTCCTGGGGCTCTGTGGGGTCTGTTTGTGTTTGTGAACAGAGCCCCAGGACCAGCTGGCTTAGGGGACTCTTCTCCAGGTTCATCTCTCTGTAGGTGATGGCTTTGTTATGGAAGGTTTGGGAATCGCTTCCTTTTAGGTGGTTGTAGAATTTAACGTCTCTTTTCTGGATTTAGCAGGAATCGGCCTAATTCTGATCTTTTCCTCTCTCTTTCTCTCTCTCTTTCTCTCTCTCTCTTTTTCTCTCTCTTTCTCTCTCTCTCTCTCTCTCTCTCTCTCTCTCTCTCTCTCTCTCTCTCTCTTTCTCGCTCTCTTTCTCTCTTTCTCTCTCTCTCTTCTCTCAGGTTTCTCAGCACCTACCTCCATGTTTACCTTCTGCGTCCTGATCATCACCATCATCGTTTGCTTGTCCCATGTCTGCTTTGGACACTTCAAATATCTCAGCGCTCACAACTACAAGGTAAAAAAACAACACCCGCCAGAGAATCTTCTTATTTATAATGTTGAAGTGTTCAGCGGATTTAATTTAATTCTGTCTTTATTTAACCAGGAAAGTCATTGAGAACACTATCTTGTACCATGTCGATCCTGTATGCAATATGAGACACATTTAAGCAATAAGGCCTGAGGAGGTGTGGTATACGGCCAATATACCACGGCTAAGGGCTGTTCTTAGGCACGACACAACATGGAGTCCTTTGGCCATATACCACAAACCCCTGAGGTGCCTTAATTGCTGTTATAAACTGGATACCGACGTAAAATTAGTGGAGTAAAAATGAGTGTTTTGTCATACCCGTGGTATACGGGTCTGATATACCACGGCGGTCAGCCAATCAGCATTCAGGGCTCGAACCACCGAGTTTATAATATGCATTTATAGACCCGTCTACATTATTACAATCTTAGAGCAGTACATCTCATGTGGAAGACTCTTAGGATTAAAGGCCTTCTGATATATCAGCGAGTATTCAACTCTTACACAGTTCAGTCCGGAGCCCGTTGGTTTTCTGTTCTACCTGATAATTAACCTGGTGTCCCGGGTCTAAATCGGTCCCTGATTAGAGGAGAATCACCCACCTGGTGTCCCAGGTGTAAATTAGTCCCTGATTAGAGGGGAACCCCCACCTGGTGTCCCAGGTGTAAATCAGTCCCTGATTAGAGGGGAATCCCCCACCTGGTGTCCCAGGTGTAAATCAGTCCCTGATTAGAGGGGAATCCCCCACCTGGTGTCCCAGGTGTAAATCAGTCCCTGATTAGAGGGGAATCCCCCACCTGGTGTCCCAGGTGTAAATCAGTCCCTGATTAGAGGGGAATCCCCCACCTGGTGTCCCAGGTGTAAATCAGTCCCTGATTAGAGGGGAATCCCCCACCTGGTGTCCCAGGTGTAAATCAGTCCCTGATTAGAGGGGGAATCACCCACCTGGTGTCCCAGGTGTAAATCAGTCCCTGATTAGAGGAGAATCACCCACCTGGTGTCCCAGGTCTAAATCAGTCCCTGATTAGAGGGGAACAATGAAAACAAGCAGTGGAACTGGCTTCAGAGTTGAGTTTGAGGGTGATATAGTATAAAAGTCATCACTGTGAATGTTTTGCAGTGGAATTATATTGTAATTATTATTATTATGATGATGATATTTTCTCCCATCTCTTTGCCCCCCCCCCTCCAGATTGACGTGGAGAATGTGGATGGGGTGGAGAACGGTCGTGCAGCACGAACCTCTCCCTCCAATAAGTCAGCAGTAAGTACCAGTAAACCTCTCCCTCCAATAAGTCAGCAGTAAGTACCAGTAAACCTCTCCCTCCAGTAAGTACCAGTAAATCTCTCCCTCCAATAAGTCAGCAGTAAGTACCAGTAAATCTCTCCCTCCAATAAGTCAGCAGTAAGTACCAGTAAACCTCTCCCTCCAGTAAGTCAGCAATAAGTACCAGTAAACCTCTCCCTCCAATAAGTCAGCAGTAAGTACCAGTAAACCTCTCCCTCCAATAAGTACCAGTAAACCTCTCCCTCCAATAAGTCAGCAATAAGTACCAGTAAACCTCTCCCTCCAATAAGTCAGCAGTAAGTACTAGTAAACCTCTCCCTCCAATAAGTCAGCAGTAAGTGCCAGTAAACCTCTCCCTCCAATAAGTCAGCAAGTAAACCTCTCCCTCCAATAAGTCAGCAGTAAGTGCCAGTAAACCTCTCCCTCCAGTAAGTACCAGTAAACCTCTCCCTCCAATAAGTCAGCAGTAAACCTCTCCCTCCAATAAGTCAGCAGTAAACCTCTCCCTCCAGTAAGTCAGCAGTAAACCTCTCCCTCCAATAAGTCAGCAGTAAACCTCTCCCTCCAATAAGTCAGCAGTAAACCTCTCCCTCCAATAAGTCAGCAGTAAACCTCTCCCTCCAATAAGTCAGCAGTAAACCTCTCCCTCCAATAAGTACCAGTAAACCTCTCCCTCCAATAAGTACCAGTAAACCTCTCCCTCCAGTAAGTCAGCAGTAAGTACCAGTAAACCTCTCCCTCCAATAAGTACCAGTAAACCTCCCCCTCCAGTAAGTCAGCAGTAAACCTCTCCCTCCAATAAGTCAGCAGTAAGTACCAGTAAACCTCTCCCTCCAATAAGTACCAGTAAACCTCTCCCTCCAGTAAGTACCAGTAAACCTCTCCCTCCAGTAAGTCAGCAGTAAACCTCTCCCTCCAGTAAGTCAGCAGTAAACCTCTCCCTCCAATAAGTACCAGTAAACCTCTCCCTCCAGTAAGTCAGCAGTAAACCTCTCCCTCCAGTAAGTCAGCAGTAAACCTCTCCCTCCAGTAAGTCAGCAGTAAACCTCTCCCTCCAATAAGTCAGCAGTAAACCTCGCCCTCCAGTAAGTCAGCAGTAAACCTCGCCCTCCAGTAAGTCAGCAGTAAACCTCTCCCTCCAGTAAGTCAGCAGTAAACCTCTCCCTCCAATAAGTCAGCAGTAAACCTCTCCCTCCAATAAGTCAGCAGTAAACCTCTCCCTCCAATAAGTACCAGTAAACCTCTCCCTCCAGTAAGTCAGCAGTAAACCTCTCCCTCCAATAAGTACCAGTAAACCTCTCCCTCCAATAAGTACCAGTAAACCTCTCCCTCCAATAAGTACCAGTAAACCTCTCCCTCCAATAAGTCAGCAGTAAACCTCGCCCTCCAGTAAGTCAGCAGTAAACCTCTCCCTCCAATAAGTCAGCAGTAAACCTCTCCCTCCAATAAGTCAGCAGTAAACCTCTCCCTCCAATAAGTCAGCAGTAAACCTCTCCCTCCAATAAGTACCAGTAAACCTCTCCCTCCAGTAAGTCAGCAGTAAACCTCTCCCTCCAATAAGTACCAGTAAACCTCTCCCTCCAATAAGTCAGCAGTAAGTACCAGTAAACCTCTCCCTCCAATAAGTACCAGTAAACCTCTCCCTCCAATAAGTCAGCAGTAAACCTCGCCCTCCAGTAAGTCAGCAGTAAACCTCTCCCTCCAATAAGTCAGCAGTAAACCTCTCCCTCCAATAAGTCAGCAGTAAACCTCTCCCTCCAATAAGTCAGCAGTAAACCTCTCCCTCCAATAAGTACCAGTAAACCTCTCCCTCCAGTAAGTCAGCAGTAAACCTCTCCCTCCAATAAGTACCAGTAAACCTCTCCCTCCAATAAGTCAGCAGTAAGTACCAGTAAACCTCTCCCTCCAATAAGTACCAGTAAACCTCTCCCTCCAATAAGTCAGCAGTAAGTACCAGTAAACCTCTCCCTCCAATAAGTACCAGTAAACCTCTCCCTCCAATAAGTCAGCAGTAAGTACCAGTAAACCTCTCCCTCCAATAAGTACCAGTAAACCTCTCCCTCCAATAAGTCAGCAGTAAGTACCAGTAAACCGCTCCCTCCAATAAGTACCAGTAAACCTCTCCCTCCAATAAGTCAGCAGTAAGTACCAGTAAACTGTTCGTATATTATACCGAAATTTTGTGACGTTTTTAATTCTTTTTGGACTTCAGTTGAGGGTCTTTTCGGGTACACAATATTTTTTTTCTGGAGGCAAACTGAAGTTCGGAGCCTCAGTCCATGTCCCTTCGTCGGTGATTGGTCAACAGTAGGGATACTTCAATAAAGTCTTATCATCGAACGAGTGACGACTCGTTTTCATGCACATTTTTTCGTTGCAAAATACTGCACCAAACATCTTAGTTAGATGTGAAATGAGTTAGATGTGAAATGAGTTAGATGTGAAATGAGTTAGATGTAAAATTGCGCGGCTCTCTTTGGCAACAACTTTCAAGTTAATGACAGTTATATTATATAATTCCGGACTATTCTGAGGAAGTGTATATTGGCTACGGCGTCTCAAAATGGACAAACAGTACTATTGTTGCTTTTTTTCTCGTTTTTCAAGCGAAGGTCTTTTAAGGGAGTATGTGAGTGTTAGTTAGGCTAGGTGGCAGTCTAACTGAAGCATGTTGACACCTTTACTACGTCCCCCTTTAATAAGTCAGCAGAAACGGCCATTTACTCTCCAGCCTCCATGCTACCATTTACTCTCCAGCCTCCATGCTACCATTTACTCTCCAGCCTCCATGCTAGCATTTACTCTCCAGCCTCCATGCTACCATTTACTCTCGAGCCTCCATGCTATCATTTACTCTCCAGCCTCCATGCTATCATTTACTCTCCAGCCTCCATGCTACCATTTACTCTCCAGCCTCCATGCTACCATTTACTCTCGAGCCTCCATGCTAGCATTTACTCTCGAGGCTCCATGCTAGCATTTACTCTCCAGCCTCCATGCTAGCATTTACTCTCCAGCCTCCATGCTACCATTTACTCTCCAGCCTCCATGCTAGCATTTACTCTCCAGCCTCCATGCTACCATTTACTCTCCAGCCTCCATGCTACCATTTACTCTCCAGCCTCCATGCTATCATTTACTCTCCAGCCTCCATGCTATCATTTACTCTCCAGCCTCCATGCTATCATTTACTCTCCAGCCTCCATGCTACCATTTACTCTCCAGCCTCCATGCTAGCATTTACTCTAGCATACCTCGTATGGATATTAAAGTAGCTGTCCAGTGAAAATCTCACTTTTAAAAAGATCATATTCTGTTAACTCATATCCAGATAATGCTGTTGGCTCGTCTGTACTCATATTTTGTGGCCAAAGCGTAAATGAAAGAAAAACGCTATTTAAAAAAAAAAAAAGAGTTTCTAGAACGTTTGCTATTTCTATATCAGACACTAACCTGTTTTCTTCTCCATTCTTCCTTTTCCTCCCTCATGTCGTCCCTCTCTCCTCTCTTCTTTCTCGTCAACAGCAGATGTACATTGCCTCGGTGCTCCAGGACCCCAGCTTAGACGAGCTGGGTTCGGCTGGCAGCGGGGTCAGCGAAGGCTCGCAGGACGAGGAGATCATCCAAGTGGGGAACAGCCTCAATGAGGCCGACTTCCAGGTAGCCTAGTGGTTTAAGAAGCGAGCCAGCAACTGGAGGGTTGCTGGTTCGAATCCCAGCTCTGACTGGGAAAAATCTTGGTGCGTAGTGAGCCAGAGGGTGATTTGTATTATAGATGCAGTTGTGCTCTTGAGTGCTGCAGCTTCTAACTCCTTGGTGTGTGTGTGTGTGTGTGTGTGTGTATGTGTCCTCAAGCATAAACAGTTCTCTCCAAGTGAATGGACAGTAAAGTATTCTGCTCTCTTTTTCCTTCCAGAGTGGCGAGGACAGTCTTCTCGCTAACGAGGTGCGGCACTGACGTGAGGGGATGCCGGAGACAGTTGTCGGGATGGAGACAGAGGATGGGGAGAGAGAAGAAGAGACTCGGGTGTAATGTGACTGACGTGATGGATGCACTGATCTAGTGAATGAAGCTACGGAGCTGAAACGGACTGACAGACAGCTCTATCAGACATGAAGAGACCACTAAAACCTTAAACACCTTGAGTCAAGAGAGAGGGACTATTTCTCTTGTCTACACTAACAAACACAGCAACAAAAATACCTTTCTCATGCCTTTCACTCCTCTTCAGCTTAGGCAGTGGACAACAGTTCTCCAGCATATCATTTCCCCCCAGAGATTACACTAACACCAAAATGCAAAGACGAGAGAGAGAGAGAGCGCGATGGACTACTGTCTACATTAACTAACAAAGGAAGACTACTTAGTAAAGAACTCTATCAACAACTGCTTCACTAGGATTCTCTTGCTAGGATGCTGTTTTACAGACTCCTGTAAAACACTGGCGCGAGGACTCTACTGTAGGACTCTACTGTAGGACTCTAGTCTGGCTCTAGGACTCTACTGTAGGACTCTACTGTAGGACTCTAGTCTGGCTCTAGGACTCTACTGTAGGACTCTAGTCTGGCGCGAGGACTCTACTGTAGGACTCTACTGTAGGACTCTAGTCTGGCTCTAGGACTCTACTGTAGGACTCTAGTCTGGCGCGAGGACTCTACTGTAGGACTCTACTGTAGGACTCTACTGTAGGACTCTAGTCTGGCTCTAGGACTCTACTGTAGGACTCTACTGTAGGACTCTAGTCTGGCTCTAGGACTCTACTGTAGGACTCTAGTCTGGCGCTAGGACTCTACTGTAGGACTCTACTGTAGGACCCTACTGTAGGACTCTACTGTAGGACTCTACTGTAGGACTCTAGTCTGGCGCTAGGACTCTACTGTAGGACTCTACTGTAGGACTCTAGTCTAGCGCTAGGACTCTACTCTCTCTGATATCTTCCTTCATGACGAATATATATTTTCTGATGGCAAAGTAAAGCAGGGACACTTAGCAGTAGTTATCTCCTTCTTCCAACTGTTGATCTAGAGCTGCCTCTGAACTGAGCCTCGGGACTGTGAAGTGAGAACAGCCACTCGCTAAGAAAAACTGCACTGGGAGCCCCGCAGACACACTCACAACTGAGATGGGAAGAAGATTCTTGCACTTGAAAGAGAAGGATAGGTGTGTGTCTGTGCCCTACACTGGCTTGGCTTAGTTGGGGTGATGTGGCTGTGGCTCGCATGTCTTTCTTCCTCCTCACAGAACCTTGAGTGGTGGTTTGCTAGAGGTCTAGAATGGCCGCTCTGGCGTGCCTCGGACTTCACAGGGGTTGGCGGGATCTTTATTTCCCCTAATCCTTTGCCTGTTCTGCATTGCATCCTTAATAGTCTCTGCACGAGAGGCTGCTTCACAACAAGCAGCTTTAAATGAGAAGATGGAGATGAAATGTCTGTCAGCGTCACAATGTTAAGCCTGCTCTGGTCTCTCCCCCTACTCTGTCCCGACCGTCTCCGGGAGTCTCCGGGTGGTTCCAGCCCTGTGGAAAAAAGGAAGGTGGTCGCTATGACGACGACCACTCTGTAACAAACTGAACTAACACTCCCTCACTGCTGTTTACTTTTTATGTTTAGCTTTTTCAATGTTGGTCAGCAACAAAAAACTCGGGATTTGTAAAATAGTGTCTTTTTATTTTATTTTTAATTGTATTTATTTTTTTAGGTTATTTTAAGTTGGTCTGAGAACTTTAATTACTTAACTACTGTTTCGACATTTAGAAATGACGTAACTGGATGAATGGATCATGTAACATGGATACTGTACCTCGTAAACAACACAGTTACTCTGTCTTCTGGCCGGTTCTGCCCAGAGAAGTGGGACTGCGGCTCCAGACTGAGCCCTAATGGAGCCCTAACATAACTGAAGGTAGAAGACAGTCTAGAGCCCCTAAAGGATAGGAGGATGCCCCCAGGAAGCACATTATGAAGTGGATATGACAGCCTACCCTGTTTTGTGTCCCACAACTATGGTTGCAAAATTCACAAAATTGTCCCAGAGTTCCCAGGGTTTTCACATCTTGGTTAGAAGTTTCTTGGAATAAGGGATTTCTGGAAAAACCCGAGGAACTTTGTGAAAAGTTTCCGTAATTTTGCTACCTCAGCCATTCCTCCTCTCCCAGCCAGGATTCTGTGGGACAATGTTCCTCTGTAGAGGGAGAACTCGACCCTTGAACTCTTGGGTCTGTGACCCGTACATGTAGTTCCCCCAAGACTAGTTCCCCCTGTTAATAGGGGTCGCGTTCAGTCGGGGCCCGGGGCACAACGTTGGTGAACGTTCAGATATGTCATGTATAACAAAATATGCCTCTGAAATGTAGAAATAAGGAATCATAGCAACTCTATTCATGGCATTTCTATGTGCAACGTTCCACAACGTTTGCCTACTGAATTTGACCCTGGCCCTTGCTCTGACTGGCCTGTCTCTGTGTTCGCTAATTCTATCTATCTCATCCAACTGCTCTCATATCATACAAGGTCCTATACAAGACAAGCCTCTTTATTTTGGTGTTTACGTCACTGTACTAAAGATTGGTTTCACTGTCTGTTGGTTTGAACATGTTGTTGTTGTTTTTTGTGGGGGAAACTGGATAAGAAATAATGAGATTTTAGAGGATAGTCTACGAGTTACCGAGTTCTGCCGACTCTAGATGGGCTTTGATTCGTTTAAGGATGCCTAGCGTCATCCGATGACGACATGAATTGTGACATCAGCGAGATACTGTTATCACGTAGTGGTCTATATTGTAAAAAAGAAAAGTTAAAAATCATCATTGATAGAAATGCCATTATACAGCTACAGTGCTGTATTGTGCGTGGTGGGTTAATATGTTGACATTTAAAACGTTTTTATAGAAAACATCACGGCTCAGTCAGGACAGAACAGACAGGTGCATTGTGGGACGCAGACAATGAGTCTTAAATGCAGGAAGATGTGATCAATGGTTTTTAGATGTTGGTATTTTTTTTTGGTTTTATGTTGTTTCACTTGAACATCCTAGCATACTATCCGATTTTATCGGTGAAAAACAAAAATGGATGACACCAACTGCATTGTTTTTTATTTGTCCTTCTCTGACCTTTTTCTTTTAAGTAATTCTGTCGCCATAATCATGATGTCAATGTGCTCTCTTCAAGTCGTTACAATATTCCACTGACATAACCAATGATCAGCTTAGTTTTCCTTCCGAAGTGATGCCTTCTGGCCGAACAGATCTGGTTTAACCTCGGAGGGGGTCTATTACAAAGCAGAATCAATGACTTAAACAACTATTAGATATAATAATGATTTTGATTTTTCCGGGTAATTTTAAAGAAAGAAACTCAGATGTCCGTTTTTGGTTGTTGAATCAACTAGACCATTTCCCATTTCAAGCTCATCTTTCTAAAACGATAAACGGTTATTTCAGAATATTTAGGCAAGTTAGCTGGCTTAACTCATTGATCTTGCTTTTGTGGTATACCCTTCTGAGCATTGTCTGGTTTAGCCAGGCTATGTGCATATATCTCCTATATACTGTCATTTTAGAGACATTTCACTTGTCCTGTTCAAAGTCTTGGTTCCACATAGTGGAAAAGCATCAATAAATATGAAACAAATGTCCCTTTTGAAATGTTTTTGTAGCACTAATTTGTGCAGTCAGTCAGTCAGTGGGCTGAACCATATGCTGAGCAGCTTTCCTATTATATGCATAAACCAAGTAACAAATCTAGTGTCTAGTACACATTTAATGTACTCTGTAGTACTTCTATATAACTAGTCCAATGTAGTGTCTGATTCTGTACAGTAAAATGATGCACTCAGGATTTATCATACGTGTTATTTTGTTAAGGTGTAACGTTTGTATCAGTTGGTGTCTGAGAATATTATCATATAAACTCAGCAAAAAAAGAAAAACGTCTCTTTTTCAGGACCCTGGTCTTTCAAAGATAATTCATAAAAAATCCAAATAACTTCACAGATCTTCCATTGTAAAGGGTTTAAACACTGTTTCCCATGCTTGTTCCATGAACCATAAATAATTAATGAACATGCACCTGTGGAACGGTCGTTAACACTAACAGCTTACAGATGGTAGGCAATTAAGGTCACAGTTATGAAAACTTAGGACACTAAAGAGGCCTTTCTACTGACTCTGAAAAACACCAAAAGAAAGATGCCCAGGGTCCCTGCTCATCTGCGTGA
Organism: Salmo trutta; assembly: GCF_901001165.1. Taxonomy (NCBI): domain Eukaryota; kingdom Metazoa; phylum Chordata; class Actinopteri; order Salmoniformes; family Salmonidae; genus Salmo; species Salmo trutta. The sequence goes on along the minus strand of NC_042966.1, from coordinate 44,156,951 downwards.
ACGTGCCTTAGGCATGCTGCAAGGAGGCATGAGGACTGCAGATGTGGTCAGGGCAATAAATTGCAATGTCCGTACTGTGAGACGCCTAAGACAGCGCTACAGGGAGACAGGACGGACAGCTGATTGTCCTCGCAGTGGCAGACCCCATGTAACAACACCTGCACAGGATCGGTACATCTGAACATCACACCTGTGGGACAGATACAGGATGGCAACAACAACTGCCCGAGTTACACCAGGAACGCACAATCCCTCCATCAGTGCTCAGACTGTCCGCAATAGGCTGAGAGAGGCTGGACTGAGGGCTTGTAGGCCTGTTGTAAGGCAGGTCCTCACCAGACATCACCGGCAACAACGTCGCCTATGGGCACAAACCCACCGTCGCTGGACCAGACAGGACTGGCAAAAAGTGCTGCAAGACAGGAATGTCAGTGTTCTGCCATGACCAGCGAAGAGCCCGGATCTCAATCCCATTGAGCACGTCTGGGACCTGTTGGATCGGAGGGTGAGGGCTAGGGCCATTCCCCCCAGAAATGTCCGGGAATTTGCAGGTGCCTTGGTGGAAGAGTGGGGTAACATCTCACAGCAAGAACTGGCAAATCTGGTGTAGTCCCATGAGGAGGAGATGCACTGCAGTACTTAATGCAGCTGGTGGCCACACCAGATACTAACTGTTACTTTAGATTTTGACCCCACCATTGTTCAGGGACACATTATTCCATTTCTGTTAGTCACATGTCTGTGGAACTTGTTCAGTTTATGTCTCAGTTGTTGAATCTTGTTATGTTCATACAAATATTTACACATGTTAAGTTTGCTGAAAATAAACGCAGTTGACAGTGAGAGGACGTATCTTTTTTGCTGAGTTTATAAATGCTAAATGGAATATATTATATTTTACAGCCCTGTGACTACTAGAGCCCATGTGAAAACACAATCACAGACATCCATATTGCAACTGCATCAAGTACAATAATTTACATTTACATTTGAGTAATTTAGCAGCCGCTCTTACCCAGAACGACTTCCCGTAGTGAGTGCATACTTTTTCAACGGCAGTTCCAATTATAACAGTCTTATCGTATGAACATTTTATGACAGCGATACATAATGTGAAGGATCAGTTTTTAAGCTGCTCAGAAAACCGTTGTGGGATATCCAGGTAACTGCCACGGTAAAGGAAACACCAACATAAAGTGTCTTTTTAATAGGGCGTTGGGTCACCACCAGACAGAACAGCTGCAATGCATCTTGGTATAGATTCAACAAGTGTCTGGAACTCTATTGGAGGGATGAGACACCGTTCTTCCACGAGAAAACAACATAATTTGGTGTTTTGTTGATGGCGGTGGAAAACACGCTGTGTCAGGCACCGCTCACAGAATCTCCCATAAGTGTTCAATCGGATTGAGATCTGGAGACTGAGACGGCCATGGTATATTGTGGTTGAGATCTGGAGACAGAAGGCCATGGTATATTGTGGTTGAGATCTGGAGACAGAAGGCCATGGTATATTGTGGTTGAGATCTGGAGACAGAAGGCCATGGTATATTGTGGTTGAGATCTGGAGACAGAAGGCCATGGTATATTGTGGTTGAGATCTGGAGACAGAAGGCCATGGTATATTGTGGTTGAGATCTGGAGACAGAAGGCCATGGTATATTGTGGTTGAGATCTGGAGACAGAAGGCCATGGTATATTGTGGTTGAGATCTGGAGACAGAAGGCCATGGTATATTGTGGTTGAGATCTGGAGACAGAAGGCCATGGTATATTGTGGTTGAGATCTGGAGACAGAAGGCCATGGTATATTGTGGTTGAGATCTGGAGACAGAAGGCCATGGTATATTGTGTTGAGATCTGGAGACAGAAGGCCATGGTATATTGTGGTTGAGATCTGGAGACAGAAGGCCATGGTATATTGTGGTTGAGATCTGGAGACAGAAGGCCATGGTATATTGTGGTTGAGATCTGGAGACAGAAGGCCATGGTATATTGTGGTTGAGATCTGGAGACAGAAGGCCATGGTATATTGTGGTTGAGATCTGGAGACAGAAGGCCATGGTATATTGTGGTTGAGATCTGGAGACAGAAGGCCATGGTATATTGTGGTTGAGATCTGGAGACAGAAGGCCATGGTATATTGTGGTTGAGATCTGGAGACAGAAGGCCATGGTATATTGTGGTTGAGATCTGGAGACAGAAGGCCATGGTATATTGTGGTTGAGATCTGGAGACAGAAGGCCATGGTATATTGTGTTGAGATCTGGAGACAGAAGGCCATGGTATATTGTGGTTGAGATCTGGAGACAGAAGGCCATGGTATATTGTGGTTGAGATCTGGAGACAGAAGGCCATGGTATATTGTGGTTGAGATCTGGAGACAGAAGGCCATGGTATATTGTGTTGAGATCTGGAGACAGAAGGCCATGGTATATTGTGTTGAGATCTGGAGACTGAGACGGCCATGGTATATGGTTTACATCGTTTTCATGCTCATCAAACCATTCAGTGTGGATGGGGGGCATTGTCATCCTATGGGGGCATAGCCATGGTAACCAAGACAATGGACAAAATAACGGCCTGCATGATGGAATGTTAATTGCTTAATTAACTCAGGAACTTCACCTGCTTTCAGTATGCTTTGTATCCCTCATTGACTTGTTTTGCCAGTTATATGCACTTATCTTTTTGGGGCTATTATAATTTCAACAATGATGAGCCTTGGTATTAATACACTGATAGACAGTGACTTTTTCCACATTTTGTTACGTTACAGCATTAACCTAAAATTGATTAAATACATTTTTTTTTAAATCAGCAATCTACACACAATACCCCATAATGACAAAGTGAAAACAGGTTTTTAGACATTTTGGGAAATTTAGAAAAATATAAAACAGAAATAATACCTTATTTACCTAAGTATTCAGACTCTTTGCTATGAGACTCAAAATTGAGCTCAGGTGCATCCTGTTTCCATTGATCCTCCATGAGATGTTTCTACAACTTGATTGGAGTCTACCTGTGGTAAATTCAATTAATTGGACATGATTTGGAAAGGCACACACCTGTCTATATAATATCCCACTGTTGACAGTGCATGTCAGAGCAAAAACCAAACCATGAGGTTGAAGGAATTGTCCGTAGAGCTCCGAGACAGGATTGTGTCGAGGCACAGATCTGGGGAAGGGTACCATTTTTTTTTTTTCAGCATTGAAGTTCCCCGAGAACACAGTGGCCTCAATCTATCTTAAATTGAAGAAGTTTTGAACCATCAAGACTCTTCCTAGTGCTGGCTGCCCGGCCAAGCTGAGAAATCTGGGGAGAAGGGCCTTGGTCAGGGAGGCCACCAAGAACCTGATGGTCACTCTGACAGAGCTCCAGAGTTCCTCTGTGGAGATGGGAGAACCTTCCAGAAGGAGAACCATCTCTGCAGCACTCCACCAATCAGGCCTTTATGGTAGAGTGGCCAGACGGAAGCCTCTCCTCAGTAAAATGCACATGACAGCCCGCTTGGAGTTTGCCAAAAGGCTCCTAAAGGACACTCAGACCATGAGAAACAAGATTTTCTGGTCTGATGAAACCAATGTTAAACTCTGGCCTGAATGCCAAGCGTCATGTCTGGAGGAAACCTGGCACCATCCCTACGGTGAAGCATGGTGGTGGCAGCGTCATGCTGTGGGATGTTTTTCATCGGCAGTGACTGGGAGACTAGTCAGGATCGAGGGAAAGATGAATGGAGTAAAGTACAGAGAGATCCTTGATGAAAACCTGCTCCAGAGCGCTCAGGACCTCAGACTGGGGCGAAGGTTCATCTTCCAACAGGACAACGATCCTAAGCACTCAGCCAAGACAACGCAGGAGTGGCTTCAGGACATGTCTCTGAATGTCCTTGATTGGCCCAGTCAGAGCCTGGACTTGAACCCGATCTAACATCTCTGGAGAGACCTGAAAATAGCTGTGCAGCAACGCTCCCCATCCAACCTGACAGAGCTTGAGAGGATCTGCTAAGAAGAATGGGAGAAACTCCCCAAATACAGGTGTGCCAAGCTTATAGCATCATACCCAAGAAGACTCGAGGCTGTAATCGCTGCCAAAGGTGCTTCAACAAAATACTGAGTAAAGGGTCTGAATACTTATGTAAATGTAATATATATATATATATATATATATACATTTTTTTATTTTTTTAAATATAAATTAGCAAAATGTAGATTAATGGGTTGAAAAAAACTATTTTATCAATTTTATAATAAGGCTGTAACCTAAGAAAATGTTGAAAAAGTCAAGGGGTCTGAATACTTTCCTAACGCACTGTACATAATGGCTGTGAAAGAATCATATTCATTAGGCACCAAACGTAAGATGTCGGACAGAAGCGGGACAGGGGTGTATTCATTATGTCTTGCAAGAACCAAACGGAAGCAAACAGAGCGAACCGAATGAAACTGGGAGGGACCTACCTGAATTTATCCAATAGAAACTCTCGTTTTGTTTGCAAAAAACATATTTCAAAAACATTTTTCTACGGTGGACACTAATGAATACGACCCTGGTGATACTGAACTGTGGCCACCGTAACATTGTCATTGTTAGATTCTACGCTAGTCTATACGTCTATACTGTCCAAGCAAGGCATTGATTTGAAACGGTTTACATTTACATTACATTTAAGTCATTTAGCAGACGCTCTTATCCAGAGCGACTTACAAATTGGTGCATTCACCTTATGATATCCAGTGGAACAACCACTTTACAATAGTGCATCTAAATCTTTAGGGGGGGGTTAGAAGGATTACTTTATCCTATCCCAGGTATTCCTTAAAGAGGTGGGGTTTCAGGTGTCTCCGGAAGGTGGTGATTGACTCCGCTGTCCTGGCGTCGTGAGGGAGCTTGTTCCACCATTGGGGTGCCAGAGCAGCGAACAGTTTTGACTGGGCTGAGCGGGAACTGTGCTTCCTCAGAGGTAGGGAGGCGAGCAGGCCAGAGGTGGATGAACGCAGTGCCCTTGTTTGGGTGTAGGGCCTGATCAGAGCCTGAAGGTACGGAGGTGCCGTTCCCCTCACAGCTCCGTAGGCAAGCACCATGGTCTTGTAGCGGACACACACACACCATCCCCTAACAGTTTGACTCCAGTTGAGCCTTTGTTCTGTAAGTCATGGCAGACTTTCATCTTTCCTATCGTTGAGTGTATAGCTAATGCCTCTGAAATAAATGACGTCTTAAACCCTGAATGTTTCTAGGTAAGAGTAGTAACATTGCATTTCATACTGTATGTCCTTTCCTGAATAAAGTCAAATGTATTGGTTTTTCAGCCATTTATCCACTGATGATACTACATTTCTATCAAAAACACACTGAGAAGGGGATTTCCCCCCCACCACCATGATAACCGTTAAAGGGTTACTGCCAGAGTTTGGCAATAAAGCCCCTTTTACTTCTCTGGAGTCAGATGAACTCATGGACACCATTTGTAGGTATCTATGTGCTGTTTTGAAGAACGTTGAAGCTAGTTTTGGGAGGCATTGCTAACTAGCGTTAGCGCAATGCCTGGAAGTCTATGAGAAACTGCACGCAGAGACAAAAGATGGTTCATTTCACTCTGGGTAAGAGAGAGGGGGTGGGGGAAAAAGGGCTTAATTGACATCCTTGGACAATCCCTTTAACAGGTTAACAAGTTCTAGAATGTTTGGAACACTAGAATGTAGTGGGGCTACAAATCATGTGTCACGAAGATTTCACCAATATCTTGGCATTATTGTATCTCGTCCAGCGCCAACAAATCAAGTTTCGGCCTATTCCATCATGATGTAATCTTTTGTTGTCCATGTCCAGTGGTATTCTTCTCCCAGATCGGTTTGAGTTGTAATTATTGTTAATGACCATGGGACAAAACTGATCTGGGATAAGCCAGTATGTAAGTAAATAATGTTGACAGTGCTGCTTGGTGGTTTCTCAACTTCATTATTGTTATATATTATTGTTATATATTATTACCGTTCACTCGACTTGGGGACATTAACATGATGATCCTTAGTCTCACATTTGAATGTCTGTTTTGTGTGCTTTTGTCTTTGCTTTGTTAGTGTAGGTACAACCATAGCAGCACATCTCATATTGACAATGTTTACGTTGTAATTGGAGCCCCGTTCCCTATTTTTTATTTGATTTATTTTACCAGGTAAGTTGACTGAGAACACATTCTCATTTACAGCAACGACCTGGGGAATAGTTACAGGGGAGAGGAGGGGGATGAATGAGCCAATCGGAAGCTGGGGATGATTAGGTGGCCATGATGGTTTGAGGGTCAGATTGGGAATTTATCCAGGACACCGGGGTTAACACCCCTACTCTATGATAAGGACCATGGGATCTTTAATGACCTCAGAGAGTCAGGACACCCGTTTAACGTCCCATCTGAAAGACGCCACCCTACACAGGGCAGTGTCCCCAATCACTGCCCTGGGGCATTGGGATATTGTTTAGACCAGAGGAAAGAGTGCCTCCTACTGGCCCTCCAACACCACTTCCAGCAGCATCTGGTCTCCCATCCAGAGCACTATGGGCCATATGGGTCTTGGTCAAAAGTAGTGTACTTAATGTAATAGTATTGGAGAGGTATTATGTCTCTTTCTCCCCTATACCTCCAAAGGGCTGTCTGTAGAACAGATTGCTCTGTATATTTCCTCCAGTTCTTTGAACAGTAAAATCCGTATTTAATCAGTCTGGCTTATTGTTGAGTTGTTGGTTACAGTTGTTTTGTCCCTGTGAGTTTTTCTACATTTACAATCCGCCGAGTTTCACAATGAACTGAAATTCATTCATAAACGTTGATATTCCAGAAGTTTAATGAGGATTTGTCACTGTGTTTTATTCAGTTCAGTGTTCATATTGCTATCCTTTTACAAGCCGTGACCGTCTTCACCGGAAATGTCGGGATGAGTCCATTTAAATCGTTTTAATGCAGACTTGTTCTCCTTTCGCACTGAAGTGAAGGAACAAACTCCTAAACAAGTAGCATATTATTCTGATGTAATTTTATCCAGGATTTTCACATCAGTACAGATGAAGGTGAGGAGAAGAAACTGGACTGTATATAAACCACCCTGGTGGTTTTGAACCAGTGATGTAGTTTGTGTTTAGTACCACCAGGTTTCAGATGGGCGGTTACAACAGAAACACGGCGACGTGGAAGCGTGGAACATGTCATGTACGCGCACCTCCCCTTGTGATCAACAGGGCTTTCCCAATAGTTTTTAAACGCCCTTTTTCCACTACAGATAAAGGTGTATTTAAAATAGTAGAGAGGATTAAAAACAACTGACATTCTTCATATCGTGTATAAATTAACATCTATAGCCATGCGTGAGGCAGTAGCGATTATTTTAATATCCGTTGCAATGTTTTTGGGATGTTTTCTATTAGGTTTGATTCCACTTTTGATGAAACTTTCTGAGGTAAGTCATTTAATTCTTAACATTGTATTCCGTTCTCGTCCTTTCTGTAACTTGCACCGTTCCTTACCCCCCCTTATGGTCTCTTCTCCCGTGTTCA